>NW_019214503.1:0-132500 GCF_002532875.2 Varroa jacobsoni
CAACACAGCGTTTTAGAAGTACGTTTTTCTTGTTGCTGTTGTATCCATCATTACTGTGATCATTGCAGTCGCTGCTTCTGCAATAGTATTTTTTACCAAAAACCTGTAAAGTTTTGTCATTAAAATGATAATTATAGCTTAAAATCTGAGAGAAAGTTAACCGAGCCAAAGTTACAGAGTGAGTGCTTGCTCTGCAGTTCTGTGCTAATGCAGCCAATACTTTTAGTTAAGTCATATCATGTCGTAACCGTCGGCATATTCATACGTTCGAAACAGTTCTCTCGTTTTATGCATCCTCTCTTTACCGTTGTCCAGTATTTTCTCTTAGCACATTAGTTTCTCATACCGTCAGTAAACATCCAACGAACATAATTCAAAAAAATGTGTTTTCTATACAGAAAGTTACGTTGCCACTGAGAGGTGGTTCAGCGCCCACTGCCTCAGCACTGAGACATGCAATAGCTCAACCGATGGCGGAGCGTTTGTACTGGTGACGTGCGAGCATCATTATTAGCAGGGTCTGCAAGAAACAGATTGCTGCGTTTAGTATTGTTTTCAGTTTATTAAACGTTTGAGCTCCTGAGATTTCAAGTTACATACCGTATATACTAAGCTGGTTTTGTTTTTGGAAAAGTTAACTGTGGAGTAAATGTAATGTCTCGCTGTTTTATATTTCTACTTTTTTGGGAAAAAAGCGCCTTCAATATGCTTATGTCGTTACGTTACGATATGTAAATCACAAGTTGTTGATGTGGCCAATATGCATAAGGTACATTTTGGCGGGTTTGGCTAGCCAGAACTGATTTTCTTGACCGAATGATTTCTTTTTTTCCCGAAGAGGTCTTGCAGGGTAATATCTCATTATATCAATTAAATGCTCGCAACCTAAACAATGTCTGCTTCTATAGTAAACGATTTAACGTATATAGCGACTGTGCTGTTTTGTCGTCGCTTCGGGTAACGACATTCAAATATTTAGCGCCGTCGCTGCTGTGACAACGTTAAATAACGGCATTATGATAACAGTTGCGGGCATTGCCATATACGTGTAAATATGTTAAGTAATGCGATTTCGCTCACTTGTCAGTGTACAACTAATTACTGTTGTAGTAATAAATCAACAGCGCCCCAGCGAGCACACATCATTTTTTATTTAATTTTCGTTCGTTTTGTAATCATCATCATTATTATTGTTTTCCCAGCAGATAAAGTCGGTAGAGGTCGCATCAATACCGGCTATTCCTCACCCGTTACTAGGCCAATAGCGAATTTCGAATTTCGTATTCTTGAGCAATAGTTACTTCGGGCCCGTTAAGGAGATACGGGGAAATCAAGGAGCTTATTTATAAAAGCTTATTGAACCACTCTAACATGAAAGAAAAAAGAAGAGCTTGTAAAATAATGACTTATACAACGCTGTACAACAACGATATAATCATGACGCTTTTATAAAACGTTTGACAAATACTGCAAGATTTGAAATCGTTTTAAAGAAGGAATATATTGCCAAAAATGGTAGTAAAGAATAACCACCAAGAAGATTTTTTGTAACATACTGATGAAGCGAAGGTAAACCACGAGCGATCGAGCCATTTACCAAGATCTAAGATGTAGCATATAGAGAACAATAATGCTATGACGCCGTTTCGTTCGGGATATTTATGTAGTATAGTTGATCAAGTTTACTTTGAGGGAAAGAATAACACATTTGACGGGATGTAAATAAACAATTACGGATTATTATGACGTAGTTTAAATAAATTTAAATGGTCAATTTTCGCACAACCCTGTCATATATATATTTACCTGCGAAAATGTTCGCTTGAAGACTGACCCACTGTGGCACAATGAGAACATCCTTTTTTTCAAAATTGACGCTTTTGATGTAAGCGATGAAATTATAGTTCATGCCAATAAGACGCCCACGCTGTCGCTGCAATGGCACCGATCGTTCGGCGAACTGGATTTGACAAGCTCAACGCAATATGACCTCAACGTGGTTGCAGTTGCTCAGTTGTAGTCGTTATGTACTAAATGAATGGCACAAGGGCGTCTTAAGCAGCGCCTCTTTTAAGGTGTTGCACTGAGTCTATTTGAATTATACCGTTTCGAGGGGAGTGCTAACGATGGATTCGTCAATGCAAAAAGCAACTCTATACATAAATGTTTGTCTTTGAGTCAGTCCAATTGCGGGACTTTAAACATGTCGCTTGCAAAACGGGACATTGTGGGCCCGTACCGTTAAAAACGCCAGGATGTTCTGTTTGCCTTTCCTAGAGAGCCGCCTTTATGCCAAGAGAGTCTGCTGCGATTATGGACTAAATCCAGAATGACTGCTATCTTTGCTGACGGTTAATTTTAGAAAAAAAGAAAGTCCTTGAAAAAAGGAGAAAAGTCTTTGCAGAGACCTAAATAGCTCATAACATCTCACTTCAACAAGTCACAAAAGAGAGTTTCTAGGTTAAACACTTCCATATCATTTGCTCTCGATGACGGAAACTAGCAACACTAGGAGTTTCTTTTTTGTGAGTTGCTGCCGAAGTTACAAGAGCTCATGCACCGTAGCGGAGCGTGTTATCTTCCTGAAAATTCCTGAGATGGTTGACAATACTCAGCCGTAGATACCGCCAAAGAGTAACGGTATTTCGTTTCGAAGACGCTTTTTAAGTCGAGATACCAAAAGAAACAAGCTACGCGACTTCGACGTCATTTGTTTCTTTTGATTCTAATGTTTCAGTTCAGCGGAGGTGCATATCGCCATGTATGAAGCTAAACGAAATATATTCGTCGATCTTCTGGCGACGTCTGATCTCATTTTTTTCGTCATGGACGCCCCGCCAATGGGAATACCGGAGAAATCCTCGACTGTGAATTTAAACCCCTTCAAGAATGTGATCACAGTTGGCAAGGATCTTGGTAGTATCCTATTATGGATTCGCCTTAGAGCGACGTAAACTGTTCTAAAAGCGATAAGAAATATACACCCCGAAGGATGCAGAATCAAGTCCAAGTATCATCCCCAACAAAATACGCACTTATCTGTAGTTAGATTAAAAGCGGTGTTCTTGTTTTTCAGATAGAAGAGATTCAAGGCCGACCTCTTTATGACGGGCTCATATTGATGCCCTGTAACCTGCAAAATTCCCTCATGTGCCGAACGGACTCGTACAGCCGCCTTTGCCGAATCGATCGCTGAACGATTGACAAGTCTTTTGATAACTTCGGCCCAGAATAGTCACAAACTTTGTGATAATCTCATTAAAACTCTGAAGCTTGGACCGTACAGTAAGCTGCTTTTTTATGATTCCCACACAAGGCCATTTCGAAACTAACGGGTCATTTCTAATTATAATAGTAATTTCTAATTATAACAGCGTGTGCTAAGAGCACACGCTGTTATGATTCCAATAGAGCCGTATACAGGGTTATCCTGAAGAAGTGTTTGCTATCATTTTCTTTGTCACTAGACATTAAGTTTGACCCTGTATTTGATCAAAAAAAGGAAACTACATGCTCTACACGCATTACTTCCTTCTAGTAGAAGGGCAGTACGAATGTGTGTCGACATAGCTATAATAACCTCAGCACACTCACTTAAAATTGATTTGTAGGGAACGAAACAAGCTACCTTTTTGGAAACTATCTCGCGCAGTTTGCCCTTTTAGCCCAATGGTATTGTTTTTACACGAATTTACTTAAAGAATCAGTCATGCTACAAATCAAAACAAGCGTTTACCAATAGCTAGCGACATTGTCGTGAAAATCGTGTTTACGCATCGTGAAAATTTATGAGGATCCATCTTCACAGGTTTGCCAAATATACGAAACCATATTATTTACAATTAGCCCTCTAAGTCTAGTCCTAACAAATGATTTGTTTTGATAAGGCAAAATGTACATAGTAGATGGAACGCCGAAGTTAATCCTACCTTTATCCTAAATAGCTCGTTGGGGTGGCAACGCGCCGTTTCGTGCATCATCATTGAACTGTTTCTTCTTCGGGTTTTTCCTCAGTTAGCTACATAGCGCAAGAACTACACATGGCCGGTTGGCTGCCTTAAGACAAACTTTGCGGTCCCTATGTACAGTCACCAGCTAGAACCTATTTCATCCTTTTTTTTGTTTTAGTTGCCTTCTGCAAGACAACAAAGCAGCAAAGTACAAACGTCTTAGACCATTCGTTTTAATAGTTAAGCCGTACATCAAAAAATATCTTTATCTTCGACAAGCAAGCTTTTTTTTTTAATTTAAGCTAAGCCCTGCGATAACCTAAGAGAAACTTTATCCCAGGTAAACGTTCGAGATCTCCAGCAAAAGCGCAAATATCATTTGTGAAATCAGCAATGCAAATAGATGCGTTGTTAGTTAGCCGGCGAAATTCAGTTAAGACCTACGTACTGTGCGTCAAACCATTCTAAAGTCGTTCTTTTTTCGCCTGTTGTCATTTACTTTGCTGCACAACTATGAGTGATCGAACCCAAAGGTACGGACCTGTGTCGCACGATTCCTGATCGAGTTGACAAAAATCACTCTCACTAGATGAACTTCGGGTAGTAGTCTCTTCGAGTGCTGCCCTACCGCCGAATGGTCTTTCTAATGAGTCCTGTGAGCTTGCATCCTTACCAACTCTTCGAATATCCCACGGCTCTTGAAATTTTGCCGCTGGCAGCGGTACACAGTGAGTTGAGTTAAAGTCGAACAAGTGTCGCCGAGCGAGATAAAGGATTAACTTTACCTGTAAATTAAACAAGAAAATAAGCGTAACACCTCTTACGATATAAAGAGAGTTAGGTTTATCTCTAATAGTCGATTCAAAATCGATACGACGATGCTTTACATTACAAAATGCTCAGAAATATACCATAATTATCCCTAGATGACGATCACAAATTACTTCTTTTACTCTAAAACACCTGCACAACCTTCACCGTCGTTTATTTGACGCGCATAATTCACTTTTGAGAAATGCTTAAGAATGAAACCCCGTCGGTAATTGATATATACGTCAATTGATCTTACGTACGCTTTATCTATATGTTCTGTGTATTGTACTCTTCAAACCTTTTGCTCGGAGGTGAGCTGTGCGCCAAAATCGAGCGGATAGCTGTCTCCTGCGTCAACGGCTTTGCGAAGCCATCGCTCACATTCGGCATCATCCACCTGTTGTTCTTCGTAAAGAATTTTTTGATGGGATCTATCCCCCGAAAGCCACTCAGCTAGGACCCAGGCGCTTTCATCGGTGATCACTGCTGGGAACCGATGCCGAAGAACCTTTGTCACGAGGTCATTCACACGGTTTGAGCCTAGTCGATTATTGATGTCCTGTTTCAGCACAACGGTAAATCAAAATGTTGATACCCTGGTAACATTTTTAGGCCTGATTCATCTGTGGCTGCGTAACTCTTAGTTCAACAATTGATAGTACGTAGTTAACCTTCCGTGAGTCATCTAAAATGGTCAAAGTCTTGAACTGAAATTGTTAATTAGAATTTATCTGTCCAGAGATAAACAAATGATATGCACATTTGATAGTCACGTGCCTTGCCTCTTTCCTATGCGACCGACAAAAATTCGAATTGCGAATTAAACACCAAAGCCAATTAATCTAGCTAGGTGAATGACATATTTTTACGTTACTTACCGTTGAGATGATTTCGTCGTTGGTTCGTCTATACATAAGGATAGGTCCTGAATATCGATTTGTTTGCTCGGCGTTGTTCAAGTTAAAGTAGTCGGCTACGGTGCGGACCACTATCGGTCCAATCGAGCCTGGCATCTTCGAGGCAGCCAGGGGAACAACGTCATCGAACGTTGCGTCGAGAATCAAACCTGATTGTTTACAGATTAAAACGACTTAAAAGTTATAAAATTTGGGAGAAGTTGAATACTTACCACTACGCTTGTTTTTCGTAAATTAGTATGTTTATTTGTTGATCGTAACATAAAAAGATGTCAGTGAATACCTTTGATTTCAGGGTAGTTCATGGCGCACCAAGAAGCAGTGTATGCTCCTATAGACCAAGCGTACAAAATGATATTATCTGGTGTGAATCCCAGGCGATAGATAGCAAACTGCATAACCACATCTATTGCATTCTGTTCCTGTGCAGGAAACGGTAGCCCCTGTAAATTATAGACCGTAACGAACATCTCGACGATAACTACAAACGAGCCTTATTTATTACGTCATTAAATTTGGATAACTTGGTAAGTGGTCTAGAGATATGTTTCGTGTTACTCTGACAACAACAGTACTACAACGGATGAAGTAGGCGGTAGCGCTCGGTACTTGAAACCAGGAGGCCTCAGGTTTTAATTTAATACACACTGGGTACATGCAAATCGACGCGGCTTTGCACTCGAGAATTCACTGATAAAATATCGTTCTTATTATATAGATAATACGTGTACAGTTCTTCTGCTGGAAAAGGCTAGTCGTCTAAAGCAATGTTTAAGAGCATTACTAAATGTGAAACTTGGAAATATTCAGAACATGTGCATAATCAACGAATTGTATAGACTGTAAACAGAACGTGAGTCCTAATGTATTGCGAAGGCCATTTAAAACCATGATCTAATACGTTTAGACAGTAAAATGTAACGTTTTGAAACATGTGCTAATTGTTATTGCTGCAACTATTGTATACGTATTGCTGTTGTATATGCAGTGATGGCGGTTGTAGGAACCAGTCACTGAGCGAAATGGTAAAAGCTTATCGAATTCATCTACGCAAATACTACTCACCGTGCTGCCAGCGAATCCTGGATGATTCCAGCCGAGGACGGAGTACTGTGCGTCGATAGGCGTCGCTGTGATACCCACCTCGTAGAATCCTGCGTTACCTTCGCAACACACAACCAAAGTTCGGCCTTGTGGTGCCTCGTTCGCTCCGCGTCGATCTACGAATACTGTATCAATGAAATTCCCATCCCTTGTGGCCAGCTTGTATCTTCTTGCCTGATGCTACATAAACAAAGCCCGGCAATTAGCAATAAGTTTTCTCATGTCGAGAGGGTTTGTTACTTGAAGTAATGAGTCGAAGCTTATATTTTTGCACGCATCGATCTTGACTTCTCATTATACACACTGGTAGTAATCTGCAACTTAGAATCTTGTTAGTTAAAATTGCCAGAATTACTCTAAACAGCGATTTATCAAAGAAACGGAAGTGCTTTTATCTCTTCTTAACTATTTGACATTGATTTACTTGATGGGTCAAGGTGCACCTTGTATATACCTGCTCCATAAGCTTAGCACGTCCCTCAAGCAACATTGGCCCAATGGCTGCCTGGAAAAGTTTGACGGCCCCGGGGTACATCATGTGTCGACCAAAAGAATGAATACACAGGTAACCGACGAAACGTAACGGCAGGTCACGTACAAGGACCAAGAAAACGCCCGAATTAGAACGGGATCTCGGAGCTACAACCACGCGGGGTTTGTCCTTTGAGCTGAAATCAATGTTAACAATAGCAGTTGAAAAGCCGACACACAGATTGACGTGCGCGTCAAATTTTTCGTATACGTATAGCGCAGGGTTTCGTGTAAAGAGTATAGTTTAGTATTATTTTACAACCTTCGGCATGCCTATAGCTAAATCGAAAAATCTACATGATAGATCAGCTAGATGTTAGACACTTGATTATCGTATGTCACCAAATTTTCTGAATTTACCAATCAATTTACCCAATTTGCCTATTCAGATAAGTAATACAATCTGGCAGTAATATCTGTGAAGTACTTTTGTATTTGACTGAAACTTTGGCTCTTGCATTAAAGGTCATTCAGAATCGGACAAGTCTCCCTAAACAAAACTCCGTTATGCAATGCGCTTCAGTACATAAAAATAAAGGACAAATAACTAACAAGGCAAGTAATCGCTGGCTATAAATGAAATACTATGTTTTTATGACTGATGCTATTACTATATATCTAGACTATTTTTCTAACGGAACAAATAAAAAAAAAAAAGTAGTGTAGCATCTGAGCTCAATATGCGAATGTATATTATCAGTCGATTATTGTAATTTACACCCTTCGACACGGTCTTGCGATTAAACGTACTTGAATGTGTAGTGTCATAAAAGCAATCGATCAGTATATGTTCAATAATAGAATACGTACGTAAAATATGTAAACAAAAACCCTGAGACAAAGTTACTGATACATTTTAGGTATAAAACAATGTTCCTGAATTTACCATTGTTGCTTTACAAATAAATAACCAGTTTTCTCATTGAAATAATCCTAATAGCAACCATAATAATACGGCAACTACTTAGTGTATCGGAATAGGAAGCATATACATATATATCCTTTTTATCATATACATACTGCATCGATATGCTTATCTATAAGAAATATTAATGTAAAGAAAGCTAATATTTTTTATATATTCGATTTCATACACATATGAATACACACGCACCTTTCGACGTCGTTCCAACTGAAGTCAACAGGCCAAGCGTCGAAGTCTCCGTCAAAAGCACATAAAGCCGCCCTATTTTTTTGAGCCTCATCGAGCGCTGCGATAAATTTTAGGTAATCGCGATTTGCACAGCGACCCATCCCCCGAAGACACAGCGTTCCCACCCACACCACTACAACAACCGATGCCAACCTGCGTTACATTATAAACATCAGCAAAAACCAACCGTACTCAATAACATGGCGCAGTCTGGATAATAACACTAGCGGGCCCGCGCTCCTGTAGGTAGGATTTACATATTCGAAAGAAAAATATTTACACTGCTGCTGCAATACACATTTACAGTGTATTCTAATTTACAGTGTGTTCTAATTAACTAGGAATTACACTATTTCTAATTTATATTACGCGCTTTAAATGCACGCATTTGTAATAATTGTTATTTTCTAGGCGCAGATATATCTGTATAAATTGGAGATAAGATAAAGCTTCACTAAAGAAGCTACGCGTTTTCACCGAAAACTTAAGTTAGAAACATTCTTACACATAAAACCTATAAACTACTCTTGGTATGATTATAGACCGGCGGAAAATCTGAGTAGACTGACGTGGATACGCTGTAAGTGAATTTTTCAAACGCTTTACGTCAAATAATAATTCGTGTCAATAAAGAATATTTGTTGGTCGTTTATTTTACTGTACCTCGACAGGTAGTAAAATCCTTCAAGAGTGCAGAATCCCCGACGATATAGGACGTATGCAATCACTGGAGATGTGAATGCGGCTAACGACCACGCAAACGAAAGCTGAAACGTCACAGAAAAAAATCGCTTTTACGCTTAAATATCCATAAGTATATGAGCTGAAACATGCAAGCTTATTCTTATGGTATCGATCCGGTTGTAATATCTACGTGCAGTGCCTAAGTAAATCATGAATACATACGGAATAAAATAACTTATCGATTGCGTGACTACGTAGCGAAACTTAGATGTAGGCTGTAATGTAACACTTAACTTACATATGATTAATATGATTGCGCTGAGGCAACGTTTCTAGTTAGGATGTACCGAATTAGCTTGAATCAAAACCGTGACCTACCAAAAAGCTTCACTGACCTATTCCCGAACAATGCTCATAGTTTTATTATTTGTAACGATGCACTTTAGATAGACAGTTTATAGCATTGAAAAAAGACGGTCGAGGTATGTGTCAGAAACTTAGGGTGATTTAAGTTTTTATTGATGTATTTTAAACAATCGTTTGAATTGGTGCCACGACATATACATATCGTTTTTGTGTTCATAGAAAAAGATCTCTATTACCCTTGCTTCAATAAAATGTGTACTTCCGTCCAATATGTGCGTAGATTCGTCGATAGATAGAAAACATTACTTCAAGCTACAAGCAAATTATGACAAAGCTAACTGAAGGCGTGGAAAAAATTCGAAGAAGTTTTACTTTGTTTTGCATATGTCGAAGCAAGACAGATGCCGAGGCAAAGAATTTCGAATACCGATTTAGATAAGTTATTATGTAATTCAAAAGGCAAAAACAATTTTAACACGTAGCGGTTTCATGCGCGACTTTAGGCATCGGGGTATGCACATAACTAGTGAGAGTCATTCGGCTGATGAAGCCACCGTGGCTTGATTGTCATACCTGGTCTGTCGCTGTGCTCACTAAGTTGTTCGTAGCTATACGTGGTATATACTCAGTGCTGGCTATTAAGATCAATTTAATTTCGAGCATTAATGTTAACCACAACTGGTAGGTATAAAAAACGAGTAACAAAAAAAAGTTTCTATATGCAAGAAAACGGAAATGTTTGTATAGCTTGACGTTCATGTGTCGCATAGAATGTATCTCTTGAAGCAGTTCTTGTAATAGACCTCTATGCTGAGTGCAGGTACGATAAGGATCCCTTTGTTTGAAAAAAAAAATAAAAACTGTTTACAACATCATATCATTAGTCATTATGTAGCCTCTTATTTACCTTAGCCATTTCATGTTAAGTCGTTCAATCTCCCAACTAGGCCTTGAATCAAAAATTTTCCGCCAATTTCCACATGTTTTTTTTAATACAAGAGGAGGTTAACATGGCAATGATCTCTTAATTCAAAGAAAGAAGACCTTAATTGCTAAACATTGTTCTTGATAGAAAAGTCCATAATTCCATTAGCATAGATAGTATTGGCTATTTCAATCTGTCTTTCATCTACTTCTAGAAATCACGTATTTCTAAAAGATGCGCATCAATTAGTCAAAAGAAATGATAACCTTTGAAAAGCAGGATACCTTTGGAAATAATTACTCCAACCGCTCCAAAAAGCATTGACACGCCTTTAAGTGCTCTTGGAGGAAGTGCGAGAGATAACAAGATTAACGGCAAACAACGCACAACTTCTACACTACCAAAAGAATCAATCAAGATCCCAATCATCTGTATCGATATCTGGATAGCATGTCAGAAATAGACGAGTAATAGCACCCGCATAACATCGTCCACAGTAACGTTCTACACAGCTACAGGGATTTGAGTAGCTAATTGCAGTTATCGATATTGTAGTAAAGGATGAGCTTAGTTCATCCTCAAGCACAAGTTTAACTCAAAAAGCTGGAATTTGTTTAATGTTCATTGCTATTTGACTACATATAGTAAAGGTCAACGTACTTTTCAGCATTTGTGTTTCTAGAAAATACAGATAAGCAGAGACTAACTCGAAATAGAATTTCATGCCGATATCATTCATCATTTTAACAAAACAAATTGATTTGTCAATTTCAAATGATGAACTGTGGATTAAGAAGCGGCGATGCATCCCCGTTAGTGTGTTGGCAAGCACTTCAAAGCAGATAAGAAACAATGGAGTGGAGTATCACATCAGCGTGAGGTCTGATAGCTAATAGACAGAAATTGTATAAGAAACAGCGTCTCTTTATTCGGACGCCGAAATTACCGCTTATTAAGCTACTTATCGTTGTATCCGGTAAGGAAGAAGAGAGAACAAGGCACCGCCATACGAAATAAACATAAGTGCTTCGTTTACCACACATAGATAACACATGTATCGATGTTAGTTTTTGACTTTAGGAAACGTAGTTTCCACCTGTTACGTCACCGACTCAGCTGACTTGCCAGGGAATCGATTTTAACCACCTAGATGACCACACTTACACGTGGCTTATACGTATGCTTAATTTATTGTTATCATACGTATTATAACATAAAGCACTCACGGCGTATCCCAGAGAACGGATGATGTTGTCCGAGTACGCCTCTAAGCAATTCGGTTCGTACAGTTTCCCCTGAAATAAAAAAAAAACGTAATTGTAATGATTAAATAAAATTTTAATAAGTTTAACTTGAACCCGTCGGGTACGGTGATATATTTTGGCTTACATAATGTAAGTTCATAATTAGCTAAGTACTACCTTTGTACGCTACGTTAAGATTGTGATAGCAAAAAAGATACGTAAATCTGACATGACATGTTTTACGCAAAGTTTTGCTTTAATGCGTTAAGCAAATTGTCAGTTCGATCGGAAAACCACTCTTTGTATATCGCGTAACAAGGATGGTGTTTGTATCAAGACACTCACTCTGGAGGCAACAGCCCGTGGCTAATCATTGAAACAATTTTTTGATTTTTGGAAAACTTTAGAGGAAGCTTTCGGTTGTGCGAAGGAAATCGGCCTAGGCGTTTAGTCAGCTTGCCGACGTTAATACGCGCAATGCCATTATGACGCGTTGTCTGAGATGAATTCTGGAAGGGTATCTGTCTCCTACACCATTAAAAGTTCCATGATAAAAGAGTGAAATCTTGGGAGGAACTGATCGACAGGCCGAGAAGAACCATGTCAAGATTTTAGATTTAAAATGAATTCTGTTTTGTCACGCCTTACTTTTTCGTCCAACCGCTTATCACGTGGACGACATATTGTCTTTTTTCGCACTAATTAAAAGGATTTACACCATAAACCGTTTGAAAACTGCTAAATGTTTCCTGCATACTGCTGCTATTAATACAAACCTGTGAGGTATTTGTTTTGTAAATTCTGTAAAGGCGTGGGCCTGAGATGCATTTGAGGATCCATCCGATACCCATCTCGACCACAGGCGTAATGCAATAATGCCGACTGAAGCCGTGTCCTTTTTCCAGTTACTAGAAGATTATAACTTGTCTGTGGCGATTTTATTCGTCTATCGCCGTCTTTCACTCTTTTATGTCAGGGGCCCGTTCACGCTGCAGCGCATGACATAGTACAGTACACACGCACACACATACACACACCCACAAGTTTAGTAGATCATCAATTACCTCAAAAAGGTACCACGTAGCACTCTCATATATGAAACAACAAATAGATCGGTAACACAGGATTGACACTCGGCGATATCCCTCGCAATACCTTCAAGCAACTGGTAAAACCATCAACCGTAAAACACAGTCTTACACAGATTGGCATCGCAGAATTCCGTTTCAAGGGCTGACAATCTGACGGTCAGTGGCTGCGCTTGCCCGTTAACGAAGAAGCACTTCCCTGTGAAATGTCAGCTGACAGGTGTTGCTTTCCCTGCAGCAGCGGAGCGAGCTACTGCTTTTCCGATGCTGGCGCTCCACGTCAGATTCAGGTAGCGTAGCAGCCCTTCGATGTAAACCTTATTCGCTTTATTTGTTGCTTCTTGAAGCGTCTGGACACCAAATCGAGGTGAAACAACAGCAACAACAGCAGTCCGGTATAGCTATGGGTATAGGCAGGTTATGACAACAGCTTAACTCGTCGATTTCCGGCTCCTTAAGCTGCCTTTTCTTCCTGCTGCTTCAATGACTCGTCATTCCGAGTAGAGTTGCGTTTATATGCTTGTGGTTTGGCTGTGCGCCCCTCGCTAACAGCAAGCAACAGTAGCAGAAGGAATAACTGGAAGGCGAGTTCGCCGTTTTGCGTAGCTTTACCGTGTACCACTACCGCTAGCAGCAGTAGTGGCGCTTATACCAGGGCAGGGTGCTCACTAAGCTAGACAGGCCACAATAGCTAAGAGGAGGTTGATATTGCTCGGTAAAGGCTGCGTATATTACCGCTAATCGACGGCGTTTTGGGAAAGAGAACGTCGTCTGCTCAATAAGCGCAGTCATGGTGAGTGCATGCTGCTGCCACCGACGTTGTTCCGACTGCCCATACCCTCGCCACATCAACGCAGCGGCGCTAAAAGTGTAAATAATAATAATAACAACAACTGCGAGAAACCTAGTAAAAGCACCGAGAGAAATACACAGAGAATGAAACGTGTTTTGTGTGGAGGAGGTGTATGTATCCAAAAAGAAAAAGAAAGCGCTTTTTATGGCAAGATAAGCACGGCCAGCTGCGTCTTAAAGTACTCGAAGCGCTGGCGACGCATGAAGCTCACATAAAGGGGGTGAGATGGATGCATGAAACTCTGATTTTGTATCGAGACCTCTCCAATTAAGTGCGGAACCCCCAGGATTGACAGAGTCGCTCCTCAGCTAGAGTGAAAGTATTTGAGAAGCCTCGAAATGGCGCTGGTAAAGGCAAATCCGCCTCCACCGGTAATTGGTATTGTGGAAAATGCAGCAAAACTTTGGCAGAACCGTGATCAGTTCGATACGGCCACAGTGGAACGCATCTACGAAAACGAATTAAACAATGCCGGTAGCAAACAAGCGCTCGAATTCTCGCAGTTCCTTGAGAATTTTCTGTGGCCGAATTTCAACGCGAAAACCTCAACCCGGGGCCATTTGATATCAATTGTAGTTATGGTGAACGAAAAGTTTCGTGAGCGAATTCCTGCATGGCGGGCGTTTCTTGAAAACCCTGCACAGTTCCCTGGCTTCTTTCGACGCGTTATGCAAGCTACGCTCGATGAGAGATTCGAATTTAGCAGCAAAGAACATACAAGCCTGTTAATCTTCCTGATTCATTGTTTCAACTCAGTCGAGGTAAGTAAGTGCGAAGTCAAGTTTAAAGCACTTCTTATATAGGCGCAACTAGATCTGAGCCTTGGAAAAGATAGAGGAATAATGTTATACAGCAATTTTCTTTTCATGTTGTATGTTTTTAACAGGAATATCGTCAGAGAGAATTGAATATGTTTTACCTTGCTTTTTTTTGCTTGATTATTTTACTTAATACTAATGTACATGTACTCCATAGATAAGCATGAAGGACTTCACTATATTTGCAGCTTGGGTACCTTAGTATGATGGCAAATGGTACAGAAATATTAATCAAAGAATTCTGGAAAAAAAATGTTTTGCTTTATTATGGGAAATACAAAACAGTAACTCAGTAACTTTTTGCTGTTAGGTTGAACTCATTCGCAAGGAAATCCAGAAAATAGTTTCGCTTCGGATGTGGAATGAAATTCTTCCAGAAAGGCGCGAAGCTGAAATGAAGAAAAATCCTTCACTCAAAAGATACTGGGCCCATTACGTACGACTTGACAAAAGTATGAGTGAGGAAGAACTCAAACAGATTCATTTAGATCGGGCCTATTTCAAAAAACTTATAGCACGTTTCTTCAAACTTCTTGATTCTATTCCGTCAAAAGATGAGGTAAAAAACACAAATTCTTGTTGTATTTTTATCTTATTCCGATTAATATTTTTTTCATATTTGCAAGCATGCCAATCAAGAACTCAAATTACTTATATATACTTATATATATAAGAATTTCGTTAGTTTTGAGTCATTTTTAACATTGCTGAATTGTCTGGTTGTTAGGCACCCGAATTGGAACAATCGACGTTGGAAATTGTAACATACTGTGAGCGTTTCATCGAGCTTATGGTGGACTTGGAGGCTCTATTGCCCATTCGGCGTTTTTTCAACGTAGTACTGGATGACGCTCACGTTGTTGTACGATGCTCTTTGTCGAATCTTGCCAAGCGTCATGAAGGTCGGCTTTTTGTTCAGCTTCTTGACATGCTAAAATTTTATGCAAGATTCGAAATCGATGATGCAACTGGAGAGGCTTTGCGAGATAAGGATATGACGGCGTTGCATTATGCAAAAATCGACCAACTTCAAAAGGCGGCGTTCAGTTTTTTCCCTGAACTGAATAGATTCGCGTTATGTAATGTAGCAAACGTTGATCGACGCGAATCTCTTCTTGAACACATTGGCGGCCTCAGCGCCAACGAGTTGCATCCGATTGCCGCGTTCCTTCAACTCGTCGAACCCCTGGACGAAGGAAAGGAGTCTCCGTTCAATAAAGAGTTCCTTATTGAACTGCTTATTACAAGAAACGAGCGGCGTCAATCTCAACTGGAGACGCTCAACGAGATGCCCCTGTATCCAACGGAGAACGTTATTTGGGATGAGAACGTTGTACCTTCCGCCTACTTCAACGGTGAAGGCTGCCTTGCTTTACCCAAACTCAATCTTCAGTTTCTCACTTTGCACGATTACTTGCTAAGAAATTTTCAGCTATTTCGACTTGAGTCCACATACGAAATTAGGCAGAACATTGAAGATGCTATTTTGAGAATGAAACCTTGGGCAGCCGAAGATGGCGGGGTAATCTTTGGTGGCTGGTCGCGCATGGCAACGCCTGTAACAAACTTTAACATTCTTGAGATAGGCGAACCACGACTTGGAGAAAAACGACCGAGCCTTGTTCGTGCCGATATCACTGTGCATTTGAATTTGAAACGAGACGTCAAAACGGAGTGGGAATCTTTACGCAGGCACGATGTTATGTTTTTAATCACAGTGCGACCAACGAGACTTCCTGGCTCGCCTTTTGACTACAAAGAGCCTTTTGTTCCTCAAGTAGGCCTCACCTACGTTCGTGGTTGCGAAATTGAGGGTTTACTTGATCCTACCGGTAAAGTCATCGAAGATTTTGAGCAGGTCCCACAGTACGACACAGATGATAGGACATTCCGAGTGCTGTTAGACTGTAATCAATATAGGGAGGACATAGAGAAGCTCTCGGCGGGAGGTGACGATGTTAATCAAAGCTATAATATTCTCCTGCGAAGAAAACCAAAGGAGAATAATTTCAAGGCCGTTCTAGAAACGATTCGTGAATTGATGAACACAGATTTTGTGGTGCCGAATTGGCTTCAGGACATCATACTTGGTTACGGCGACCCAGGTTCGGCCCACTACTCGAAAATGCCTTCGCAGATTCGTACAATGAACTGGAATGACACATTCCTAAATATTGGCCACGTGGAGGCATCATTTCCTGAGTACGAAATCGAGATTTACAATCCCGAAGGGCTACCTCTTGAGCGACCGTTCAAGATCGAATTTTGTAACATCAAGGCGAGACAAAAGCCTGCAGGGCCTAACAAGTTATTGGTTACACCATATCAGGTCGAAACGCGTAATCCGTTTTTTATGAAACAACCTAAGGCCAACACGGTCCCGTTCACCCCAACGCAGATTGAGGCCATTAAATCCGGCATGCAACCAGGTACGTTACGACACGAAATAAACCTCATGCGCATAACAGTGAGTTTTAGACATAATACAATATATAGGTTGCCCTTATTTAAAAAAAATGAACAGAACTTGTATAAGAATCACGATTGCCGGCCAATGGTCCATCGTGCGATATATTGACGTTGGTGAGTATTGTGCAGGAATGGAGGTTATGGAATCATATAGAACTTAGATAAACAAAATCTGTTCGTACTATGGTAGACTCGAGAGAGCTTTTTCTTGCTTTACGAAGTTGTCCCAAGTTAAAAGTGGAATCTATATTCACCATTATAAGGCAACCAGTATAATATAATCTGTGACTAACAAATTTGTTTGGTGTCTTGTAACTTTTTTATTCATGCACTCACATATTCTTGTAACCTAACCCTTGTACGGTGTTAGGTCTTACAATGGTGGTAGGTCCTCCAGGAACAGGCAAGACGGACGTAGCAGTCCAGATCATCTCTAACATTTACCACAATTTTCCCGATCAGCGCACGCTCATCGTTACGCATTCAAATCAGGCCCTTAATCAACTCTTTGAGAAAATTATGGCACTTGACATTGATGAGCGACATTTGCTTCGATTGGGTCACGGTAAGCTGAATATTAAAAATCTCGATTATACACACTCGTTATATGATGGTGAATATTTTTAGTTTTTTCTATTTTTTACTTGTCAATAAGCCTAAATCGTACGAGAGGCACATGTCCAACCATATAACTCGAACCGAAGGTTTAAAGATATAACGATTTGAGAAAACATGTTCTAAATGTGTAAGCTAATGGCAGCTGCTGATTGTTTTTCACATGGATGTTACAAAAAAGTTTAAAAAAAAATTACGAGCAAAGAGTGGGAAAAGATATTAAACCTTTTCGTCTCTCTATTTTAGGTGAAGAGCAACTTGAAACCGAAAAGGACTTTTCACGTTACGGTCGAGTGAATTATGTGTTGGCCCGAAGACTCTATCTACTTTCGCAGGTTGGACAGTTACAGCAAAGCCTGGGCGTAACCGGGGACGTGGCATACACTTGCGAGACAGCTGCCTATTTTTATCTTCATCACGTAAGCCTTACTGTACAGCGAGATTTTAGCGCTTTCAAAAAATTGACGTTTATATTACAGTTGACAAACCGTCCTATGAATTAGCGCTATACACCATCTGTACCATAGCGACGTGACTTGTTGGAAGTATTAGAGCTATCCGAGATTCTAATAAAATCTATAGTCTACCTATTATTCTTTACAATTGCCTCATGTGCTGATTTTCAAAATGCTTAGGTTCTTGCCCGATGGGAGGAATTTTTGGACAAACTCCGTCACAACAATGAAGATCCTGCGGTAATCGAGGAACACTTCCCATTTGCAAGGTTCTTCCAGTCGCTCCATCCGCTGTTCCACGGGAAAAATTATGAAGCCGACATGGATATCGCTACAAAGTGTTTCTATTACGTTCAGGACATGTTCAGCCAGCTGGAAGAGTTTCGCTCGTTCGAAATGATGCGAAGCGGGCTGGATCGTTCCCGGTATTTGCTCGTCAAAGAGGCAAAAATCATTGCCATGACCTGCACGCACGCTGCTCTCAAACGGCATGAACTGGTGAGGTTGGGCTTCAAGTACGATAACATCCTTATGGAAGAAAGCGCCCAAATTCTCGAGATCGAAACGTTCATTCCACTGTTGCTCCAGAATCCACAAGACGGTTACAACCGCCTAAAACGATGGATTATGATTGGGGACCATCACCAACTGCCACCTGTCATTAAAAACATGGCGTTCCAAAAATACTCGAACATGGAACAATCATTGTTTACCCGATTTGTCCGTTTGGGGGTACCAGTCGTCCAACTCGATGGTCAGGGCAGATCAAGGCCATCACTGTGCTCGCTATACAACTGGCGCTACGTCAACTTAGGTAACCTGCCGCACGTTTTTGAACGGCCTGAATATCAAACTGCCAACGCAGGTCTCGCGTTCGACTTTCAGCTGATCAATGTTGAGGACTTTGACGGAATTGGTGAGAGCGAGCCGAATCCATACTTCTATCAGAATCTCGCTGAAGCCGAGTATTGTGCTGCACTCTTCATGTATATGAGAATCTTGGGCTATCCGGCTGACAAAATATCAATACTAACCACATACAATGGACAAAAACATCTGTTACGCGACGTAATTGAGCAACGCTGTGGCAACAATCCACTTATTGGAAAACCTCATAAGATTACTACTGTTGACAAGTACCAGGGCCAGCAGAATGACTATATAATTTTGTCGCTGGTCAGAACAAAGAATATCGGTCACATTCGAGATGTCCGCAGATTGGTTGTAGCGCTTTCGCGAGCGCGACTTGGCCTCTATATTTTCGGTAGAGTGTCGCTATTTCGCAGCTGTTTTGAGCTCAAGAAGTCGTTCGACATTCTGCTCAAAAGACCGCAGAAACTTCACCTCGTTCGGGATGAGTTGTTTCCTACAAAAAGGAAAGCGGCGGATAAAGTAGCTAGCTATGCCGTTGAAAATATGCCTGCCATGGCTCAAATCGTATTTGAGTTGTACGCCGAGAAAGCTGGTGAAATGCATGAACGGCACATCAAGGGGATGGCGAAAACTTTTGAAATAATTCGACTGGTGAGTGTTGCCTACATTTTCTCCACTGACCAAATATGACATAAAGGCTAGCACTTTCTTCTTATGTGTGCCTACAGAAATTGCTTTTTTATTTAACAGTGAAACCTGACCAGGTTACACGTATTTGCTATACGAAATTCAATGTTATTATTAATAGTAGTAGATTCAGATCCAAAATGTAACTGGCGCTGTGGTCACCGCTATGCAAAGCAGCGGCGCATTCTGTTAAAAACTACTGGTAAGGAATTATTTTTCATGCATTCTAAGTCGAGAGTGAGACTAATTATAGGCAGCGTAATTCGCCTGTCAATTATTCCCTCAGTAGTATTTCATATGGGCTCGACAGTCCCTGAGTGGTGTGGGCTTATCTGTAGATATCCTGCCACTATTCCGAGCCAAAGTTTGGGCGATTGTTGTATTTCTACACCTAAGTACATAATTCTTCTTTGTGATGAAATTAATTGTAGGCTGAGAAGCAACTCGAAGGGGAACCAGCAGGGACGAGCATAGAGGCCGAAGCCGCCGCGGAACAACCTGAAGAACCATCAGCGAAACGATGTAAATTATCGAAGAACACTAACGATGATGAGGATAACGCTCAGGAGGACCAGCCAAAACATTTGGAGAATGATGCCGTAACGCAAGAAGATATATCTGAAAAATAAACTAGCGATAAAGACAACTCAGTTGTTCAACTGTTGTGTAAAAACAGACAACGAATGCACTGGATGATGCTGTTGTGTCATACAGTCAATAATTCCAATAATGTAAAAATTACCGTGTACACAACCAGAAGGTTCTAAGCGGAAAAATAAACATATGATATTCAAAGGATTTTTGTAAACCTTTTAATTTATAGAATAATAATGAATTAATTATGTTTCAATTTAACTGTTACTGTTGGGGTGTGAAATGTAAGTGTTTTAATTTTTACGTCCAATGCTACTTTAATAAAACATAGATTCAGAAGGCTTGCCCCAAATACAAAAGCAATATGTTTGCAGTCAATTTGAAGCCTAGGCCACGTTACGCGCGTTCAAGTTTAGTAGTCGAACACATTAGCACTACCACGTTGCTAAAATCTAGACCGAGGACACAGTGCTATACATGTTAACATCTTAATTGACTGTCACAAACCAGATTATGAGGCATAATCGCATTAGAACGCAATTTCTTGCCAAAGGTGTAAAGAGCTTTTTTTTTGATTATTACATTAGGAAATAAATCTAGTTAAGTAACTTTATCATTTATTTTCACCTACAAATTCAAAGCAGTGGATGCAAAAACATATAGTTTATTTTTAAGCGTGCGTTACGTTAGTTGGGATCCTTCCTAGCATATACATTGTGTTTTCAGCTTATTCCTTAATGTACCCTTGAAGGAGCGAGATATGATTTGTCAGCATCATTTTACTTTTTATATGCTATAGCATAAGCTGCAGTTGTTCGAACGTTGGCTCATAGTGTCCAGTGGTCGTGCTGGACAATCTTTACGGTGCTGCTTTTGTTCGTGTTAGTTACTCTGACCATGGAAACAGTAATTGTGCTGTTTCCTGTTCGTGTTCGCCTGTTCGTTGCTTACGCAAATAAGCCATGCGTCCTCGTTGGCGTCCTTGTAATTGTCTTGCCATTGCAGGTCCCTCCCACTTTGGTTTGCTTATCATCTGCTTCTGTAGATGACAGTCCAGAGTAGGCAGGTTCTACAAGAAACTTGTTAGGTAGACCCTTGCAGATTTTTAGAACCCGAATGAAACCCGAAGAGAATTACCATAATGACCTAAAATAACTTCTAAATAATAAATTAGTAACAAGCTTATGAGAAACCTATATTTATTCCATTATTATGTATGATATCAATAAAGAAAGTGCGTCACAATATCTACTGAAAATGAGTTTAATGACATTTTAGATGTCAACACAACTTGTCTTCATTCCAGTTGTTATTCCGACTCCCAAAAAACCAATATTAACATGTACCCTCTACGTCATACGATTTAGAGGAACCGCACCGAACACTTGCCATACCCCGTCTACCCCGCCACTTGCGGAGAACAAAGGAGAACCAAGCTAACCGACACAACATCGGTGATGCAAGAGGCACGAGGCAATACCAATAGGTGGGTGACCGGCCAAGTGTGAATAGGTGAATGCAGTCGAACCCACTCTACGCGCAAGGACAAACCGCCTTTGTATGAGAGACACACGTACCTTCATCGCATTGACCAATCCGCTTCTACGAGTGGACAGTGAAGACTGCAAAAATCTACGTATAGAACTGCATACATACATAGACAAGAGTGCGCTGGCCACCACAGCAGACTAAAGGTGAATGCAAAGATGACATAAAATAACAAGATGAGATGAAGATGTCAGGAGAATTCTACTGATTGTTGGAGCATATAAAACGAAAAACATATTGAACAGTAACACAACAATGAAGAATGCCATGTTTTATGAATACGATGTATTTCGTTTATTGAATAAAGTTACTATTATGCACGCTTAAGTGTCATAAATGTATTCGATCAATAATTGAAAAACTAATTCACCATAGCGCTGTTCGTCATAATTTTATACATGTAAAAAAGTGTATAATGGAAAAAGGTATAAAACGCTAGAATGACATGGATTTAGTACCACATGAAAATTGTTTAACGTATTTTATGGGAGTGCCTATAGTTAAACTAGCTTGTGCGCTTCTACTTTGACAGTCTTGCGAAATCAAACGGTCATCATTTTGCTCTATTTTAAAAACCAAATAGGATTCCCGTGACACCTACAAACTTTTTCCCTAAAATACGAAGATATAGATATATCTTTTGTAAAAAAAAAATTGATCTATGCTGACTGTACAGTAGGTGACTCTGTGTTGCTCTAGCCAATCGCGAATATAGGTACCAATTTAAAATCTCCCTGACGGCCTATTATTGTAAATCCTCAGAACGCTTGACCTGTAACAGTTAGTTTATTTTAATCAATGGTTCTCCGAGCATTTCTTTCCTCTAATTTCTTATTGCTTACAACGCATTTCTTTGTCTACTTCAGGTTTTTACGGGCATCTCATTATAATCTTCATCTGTGTCTCATAGTTTAACCGTGCTCAGAACAGTAAAGACACAAGCTCACCCATCCGAGCCATCAAAAACGGTGCCTTTCAAGACAAATCAAAAAAGATGACAAACGAGTCCTGCCGACTTGCACATTATACATGTCCTATAATACACTGTAAAGCATCTTGATCTACTTGCATTACAAAGTTTTTTCTCTGACAAACAGCAAAGTTGCCGTTCGCTCAGTTAACACACTGGAGCAATAGCAATAGTGAATGTTTTTGACAAGTTAACGGTCATCCCTTCAGGAAACACCTCGCTTATCACAGTTGTCATCATCATCAACGGTGCGAGTATCAACAACGCCAGTATCAGCTGAAGCATCGCTTGAGAGCATCCTTCCTTCAGACAAAGTGTTGACATTTGATTCTGCCGAATTCGTGCTCCTCCGAATGAGTTTTCTAAACGCTTCCTACCTAATGAATGAAGTGACGATCACAGCCAGCACCTCGCGCTTGTGCCAGTCAAGAACTGTGACACGTGCTTCGCCACCCTCTTTATCGTTGCGCTGTCCCCGACCAGCCGATGTTCTAAAACGCTCTGATTCGTTTCCACTGCTTCTAACCGTCAAGAGAAGAAGCGCAGCTATGCCAATCTTTGCATGTGTCCCAATTGCGCTCGTCTTCGCGATTTGGTGAAGGCCATCAATAGAGACCGAGTTACCCGTGGACTCCGTTTTTCACGCAAAAAGATATAAGTGATTCTTTTGCTTTGGAGTGACACGATGCTCGATCGACGACAAACGAATACCGCTCTACGAGGTTAGCGCTGCCTACTTGCTTAGGACATATGAGGCCATCTTGTTACGTATGATCAGCCTGTATACTGGCTTGTTCCTTGATCGAGGAAACAATCCCAGCATTGAGACATGAGAAAAAGAGAAATGGGTGGTCCTTGGCTAAGCGCCCTTTTGAGGGGGCGGTTGTGTGTGTGCTAGGAATGTTTACTAATTCGATTTGGGAGAAATTGTTTGCTACTGCTGTGCATCTTGCCGTGGCGGTTCGGCAATCATGATTTGCGGTCGGCATCGATCGACCTGACGAATCTAACTTAGCTCTTGTATGTTGAATACGAATAATTGAGTGGGTGATTTGTCTCGGTACCAGAGGTTATTTCCGGATTAGTTAATAAATCAGCATACGTGATTGTAATGAATTATAGGAGATGACGGAGGGGAGCCTCGACTATATATAAGGACAAATGAACTGTGAAGCTAGAATAAAGGTCATGATGATTCTTCGCGGTGAGAATCGTCTCGCGAAGAGGGGTTACCTATCTGGACATCGTCCATAGATCCAATTGTAGTCTTTTTAATGGTTGATGTGATGGTTTTAGCTTATGTAGCTGTTGGTAACGGAGTGGGTCGAAATAGAACTTCTTTATAATTGCTTCTTAAACGTCCGATTCGACACCCATTGTTTTTTAATGTTTGATGCTAACTTTCGGTATTACGAACCGGCTTATCAAGTTCGTGCAAACAAGTGACTTAGTCATTTAATGACAAAATTTAAACTGACTAAGATAGATGAAACCTTTAAGCAATCTACACTACAAGATGCCATTGGTGATCTTCGAAATGCACTAATAGCGTTAAAGAAGCTCTTAATTAATTGTAATACATTTCCTTCAAAGTGCAACATCATAATTGTAATCTCTAAAAGTTATTATTGCTAGACATAGGCTTGTCCCTGCAGCATTTGCATCTACTGGATGCTTTCAATGTACGATATCGCACCTGAGTGGCGTCATTAGTTTGTCGACTTTGAAAGTGAGTGTACTGAGAGGTTTAATGGCGATATGCTATTCTTCTGTATCCCGCATATGACAATTGGTTCGGCGTTTAAGGTGTGCTTGAAGACTGTCAACGCGCTGTTTGAAGTCCTCAAACATTCGACTGGGAAATGGTCGAGGACCCGTTAGTTTCGTAGGAAATACGACATGAACAACTAGTCAAGCGGCTTAAAAGCCTCTTGAGTTCTACAGCAAATTGGAACGGAGCGCGAGGAGCCACTGAAGTTGTCACTATGCTTTTTTTTCAAGGTTTACTCTAGGACTTGCTAGTACCAGAAACGATATGATCTCCGAAAGATTATAATGGTATATGTATATCAAGGTAAACAGCAAAGATTTTGTGAGAAGAGAACTTTATTTTGGCTGGCTGAACCACTGGTGATATTATTAGATGTACGGTTGTACCATATTGTATGATAGGTAGGCCGCGGGTCGAACCTTACTGCAATGGAACTGACGTCCGAACGCGCTGCTAAATTTGTCTTTATCATCTATTAAATTTTCTGGACACTGCAAAAAATACGAGTTCGTTGCTTGTATTGTGCGCGCATTACATACGATCGTTCCAGCGAAAAAGAAATAAAATTCTATGTGGCTATTATCAGACTTTTGCGTTAAATAGAAGTTCTCATACAAGAAATAGGAAAACCAAAGCTTAATGTGGTTATGTAAATGTACGTTGGTATACCGCTACGCAAAATGTTAGTACACCTTTTTGGCTAGCGAAAGTTTGCCGTTTGTTATATGCTGATCACAACAGAGGTTTGCCGGTAATCGCAAACTTCGTCTTCGTATTAGTTCCGTTGAGCTCGAAATATTTCGACCAGTAAAAACGGTAATCTTTCGATCCTTTGAGCTGCTTCGATGTTTTCGATAATCGTCAGCTATGCTCTAAGCTACTGCTTTGCTCTAGCAGATAGCTTAGTGAAAAGAAATATGTCACCGACTCTAAGATGTTAAGAACTTTTATCTCGATTGGCTGGCCGATAGCATTAGACCAGGTTGCCTTTCTGCGCCGTAACTCACCTTGCTGTCTTAGCGCATCGTTGCTGTTGGACACCGTACGGTCATGTTTTGCTGTCCACTGGTAGGAAATGTTCTTAGTGTCTGTGTACAAAACAAGTACCAAGTGAGTCCCTACCTGATGAAAGAGGCTCGGTTTTTGGGGATACACAATGTCGTCGCTTTAACGAGTGTCAAGCAGGTAGAAAGTTCAAGTTAACGTTGCATACTAAAGATACATGGCCACGATGTTGTATAGCCCTTTGTAGAAGGTAATTGGTAAGACTGAAACGCCTATGAAAATAAGCGAGTTACGTTCGCAGTATTAGGTAATGTATATTGCCGAAGGATTGATATTTCGTTTCGATTGAGATTTACCCTCCCCTCGAGCTGCTGAAATATGTCGCTACCGATCGATGTGCCAGGAAGTGCTTGCCTTGAATAGTAATGGAAAAAATTGTCGGAAAAACTTTCTGAAAGGCACATGCACTGCAGAACACCGTCCATTTTTGTTGAAGATACTTGCTAATAAATCTTATCGCGGCTGTCACACACCGGCGTGTTTTACACTTCTAGTCTAATCCAATAATAATGGTTTGTGCAGTACCACCATGTTACCAACATGATAACGATGAAATCGCGGGTCGACATTACTATTGTACTTAAATATTTCAATCCTTAGGAAATCCTCAAGTATACTTCTATCGGTTAAATATGAAAAGTGTTATTGCCTTTTACAATACATACATCTGGTTTCCATAACCGTATTTTATGTACATTGTATCTCATCTCATTTCCCCTGCCGTTTGACTTAGGCCCGTAACTTGTGCGTCTACCTAGCCTGTTGCTCCCAGCTTAGCTTCCCCTTTCAGTCTGCATCCATATTATAGGTTCTGCTCGGACAAGCAGCACTACACAGTGCGCCAAGCAGTCGAAGTCTAGTAAAGTATCTGCAGTATTCTGTCACAACAAGCGGCATACTTTGTAGCTCACTTGGCCTTTCGGGTCCCCCTTTCCGCCATGACAAAAGCGCGAGCCTTTGAGCATACACGAGGAGCCTTCATCGAAGTTACCTGCGCGAAGTCTCTCAATGTAAGTGTGCGTCGCCGTTAGTCGCCCGTCATGTCAGCTGTGCCCGACAGTCATGAGCCCAGCAGCAGCCAATTTCAACTAACCGGGGTTCCATATCTCCTCGAAGAAAATTCGCCAATTTTTCAATTCCACTGCAGTGACAGTGCGAATACCTCATTGCAGTAAAGGACACAAACTATAGCCCAAAGAAGGCGAACAGGTCTGTAGGGTTCATTGACTGGCTGTTGGCTATATGTAAAAGCGAACGGGTTAAATTGGGAAGCGATACATAATTCAAGCCAACAAGCAGTCGTCGTAAATCGATCGTAGGGGGGTTCGACTGCTTCGTTCTGCATCTTCTTGTCAACTTTTACTCCCTTCCCTTCTGGCTACAGCTAACAAAGAGGCAAATCGATACCTGGTAAGGGTTGGAGTGCTTTCTTTATAAGAGCGGTGGCTCTGCGACAGTTATATGCACACAATGTGGTTTTTCATACTGCTCGGTATTAGCGAGGGTCACTGTGTCTAACTGGGATAACTAACTGCGTTGGATCGTGTGGCTTCCCCCACTTTTCTCACTGTCGCTAAACCCACTTCGGCATTTAAATCATCAAAGCGATGATCAAATGGTGGATATATGCGTACGTGCCTGTTGATGGCCATCAAGGTGAGGTAGAGATTGAATGTGCGCGCTTCGCTCCAGTTAACCAACGCTGTTACTTCTACGGTACGTTGGAGCAGGGAAGTTTAGGGATGAGAGTTTAAAGGCTGCGACCCTGTTGTGAAGTACGATCAGATGAAGTCTTGATGTAGCGACCGGTCGCGATTTCAAGAGTTCCTCTGCTTATAACGGTTTAGCCATCAAAATGTACTATAGATTGCTTCGTAACACTGGTAGTAGATCAGTACACAAACGAACATTATACGCATGTATACTTCCAATGTATAAGCAGTATCGAACATCCTTAAAGTGGATACGGTCAATTTGCGAACCCCACAGCTGAAGGGGCGGCTTTGGCGATACCTCGAAATGAGGTGAAGTCGGTCGCTTCACGCTTACTTAGATGCTACTGTTCAATGCCTGTAAGGTCGGCGAGGTAACCTAGTATTCTGTCCCCTTTTCCTAGCTACAGTTTGTGGAAACGTGGTTAGTGTTCGTTCTACGTTTCCAATATCTTGCCTCCGCAAAGTCCCCAAAATAGTTGTTCTACTATCAAATCGTTCCGCATTGAACTCGATCGGGTTTGATCTCCGAACCCGTGGTGATTCGTAGTGCAACAGTGGCGACTGCGGCATCAGCAATAATGGTTGTGCGGGCAGCGATGGTCAAGACTACGATGAAGACTCTACGAGACTATCTATCCCTGTATTCATTCAACGGAGACCAGTCGATTGACATGAAGCGTGCTCGTTCTGCCTCCACTCTCTCGCAACGAAGAAGTGAAGAGAGAGAAGAAAAATTTGGAAAAGACATTGAGAGGAAACACCGTCCTCGTCTTTATCGCCGACCTCTCTCTTATCGTCGTAGTGGTCGGTGGGCCTTTCGTCGTCATTGAGTTTGTTGAAATCGGACACTTTGATTTGCAGATGTTTTCGTAGGGGTGAGGACTCCCGCAAGGAGTAAGGTTGGAGGGGTAGATGGGTTAGGAACAGTGGGTAGTGTATGTAGTCACCGTCAGCCTGGCAACTTAAGGAAGAGAGAGAGAAATATGGCGAGTAGAGCAACACGAACTATGTAGTGCGCGGTGACTACCTATGTCAGCATCCTAGAAATAGATAGCAGACAGGGTTTGTATTAAGGACGCTGCGCCGGCCTGTGGCTGAGTGTACTCGATGAAATGAAAGCTGGGCGGCGGCATCAGCAGCGAAGCGCTGTCTAAACTGCCTAAACTAGATGAAAAGAAGAGTTAATTTTAAATGCGAGTGACGAACTTGCAGCTTGCAGAGTATGCGCTACGGCCCTTTGGGCTATTCACATATATACATATGCAGACACACAATAGTACACAAACTCACATGGATATCTATCTAGCGGACAAATAGTAGTGAGTGATACAGAAGATGCTGATTTGTAGCTGGCTTGATCGACAGGCAGAGCGACATGGACCACTTTGACAGACAAAGATAGAACGAAAAAAGCTGCGTGTGTGTGTGTGGGGGGATGCGCAGACGGAGTACGACAGGGGACTAACAAGAGGGATCTCCACCGATCTACCCCCAACGAGTTGATACCTGATATCGTTGTTGCTGCTTGTGTTGGTGCTGCTGCTGACGCTGGTGTCGATTTGTGGTCGGCCGACGAAGCAACTGTCTAATGCTGGGGAGAGCGAATGGCTGATCTGGGGTTTATCGTCACAGGTTAAAAACGCCTCAATTGGTCAATTGATTTTCAATGGGTCGCTTGAATTGTATCGAATGTCATTTAGAGAGAGAGAGAGAGAGAGAGAGAGAGAGAGAGAGAAGATAAGCAGGACTGGTATGATATTGCCTTTGTATGTGTGTGTCAGTCCGCATGAGAGGGTGTGTCGGTGGATTTCTGTCATCCTGTAAGTGGAAAATCATGTATGTTTGTATGGGCCGATTGATAAGATAGTGGTTGAGCAACGATGCGGGTAATTTTTCAGAAGACAACGAGAGATGGGTTGAAAATGGAGAGGGGATAGGGAGTTGTTTTAAAAAGAATTATGTAATTGATAAAAAAAGCGGAAATAAGAAAGGGTTGAGTGCTATCGATTTCGAGATAGCGTTCGAGGATCCAGAGAGCTTGACGTTGTTTAGTGCTTCAGACACACGTATTACGACAGAGAGTAGTGCTGTTTGGCGAAATGTGAACAGATGTGAGCAATATCCCTGCTATTAAACATCTTTGGCTAAGGCATTTGCGCTTTTTCAAAATTACTAGAAGGCATTATGTACCAACGTTTAGTTATGTAGACATGTATCCTTATGACGAACTAATTTTTTGTTATTTTGTAAAATACGCTTAGTTTCATTGTGGAATGAGGTATTACGCTTAACGGTAACAGTATAGTATATTCGTTCCGTCCTTAATATGCTCGGCACCCTTCTATAGGTGATCATCGACAGTTCAATGCTAATGTTTCATTAATTTATATTTTTCTTACCCCAACATGAGTGCAGAGTTAAGGTATCTCCGTTATAATTCATTAGAGTTAGCACGAACAAACAGGTGGCTAAATGGGTACACGGGCGATTAAAAACGGTTAATGGACGATAAGAACCGTGCACGCAAACCAAACATAATTCATAGAGTACTACGATACAGGTTACGTCAAATAACTGACACGCTTTTAGGTACAGTTTGGTTTTATCGCTACTGTTAATTAAGAACTGATCTTGATTTGTACCTTCGGGCGCAAGAATGCGGACGAACTTCTGTCACTAACTTGATATGCTCGAAATTGGATTTTCAACGCACGATTTCTGACGCAGTTCTCTTTGTTTTGCTTTTGTGGGCGGGCTTTAAGCAAAAGCCTGATTGTTCTTTGCTTACAGCTAAACGCAATAGACTACACATGACAGGTAAAACAGGCCAAAAAACTATCGATGCCTTGCCCGTCTGAAGCATCTACACAACAAGGACCTTATTAATTCAGCACTAGAAGATTTGATAGGGAAATGTTTAGCAATCGAGCACAATAGCTGCTTCGTCGATGTTCCACTAACTGATCTGTCATAAATTGATATGTTTCAGAATGTAAATATTCTCAATGTTACTCGTCTCTCAAGTTTTTCGTCAGCTAGAATGAAGTTTATCACTAACCGAATTTAAAAGCTGCACTCATTGTTCTTGTTTACAGTTTTTACCCTTCGCAAAACGGCGCAATTGATTCATTATGGTGAAAAAATCTGCAAGGATCCGTTAATATGACAATCGAACATAATCAAATAACGATCTGCGATCTTATCACTGGCAATACCGTATTTTGTGCCGTGTGTGTGTGCTAGAAGTACTGCCACTTTGCAGAAATAATGCATATATTGCTTTGCATGAGAGTGCCTATGCGTATATAGTCATATTCGTAGACAGCGACACTCTTGTACACAAACTACTGGGTAAACGACAGTCACTTCTAACATAGAGTCTGAAACTAGTACCAGCTGTTCGTATAGTCTACTGCTTCATGGTACCATTAACGTCGCCGCTATTGACGGCCATTATCACCACCACCGCCACCACCATTATCAATAGTCCGCCTTTGCTTTTTCCCATGACTTCTTCTGTTCCTGTGGCGTGATAATCGTGTCAACCCCTGGCCACTACACCCAACAGCCATTATTATCTCTCTACCAGCGGGTTGGGCAGCGATTTACCAAAAGGCGAAAATCACTTTCGTCTCGGTTCTTTGGACACGCTGCTGACACACACCGGTCTTGCGAAGTGCCCTGTACGATATTTGCTCGTCAGCATTTACCATGTCTACGATCGGCGTTGGTGCCGCTCCACGATGAGCTTAACGTGCAGTAGTCTATGCAGTTATACAGTTTTGTGCCATCTTTGCGGTCGTACGACTGGCGATAGCAGTTACGGCTGTTCGAATTCTCGTTCATTGAGGGGATGTAAGTATAGGGAAATGTAATAGGTTGTGACACCCAATCGCTAAAGATTAGAGAAATTTCGTACAGACAACACGTTATTTCTACCACGCTTTTGAACTAAAGATATACAATGTATCGGGTAAGATAGGTGAGATTTTAATGGTAATCAGCTCGTTAGCATACACTAACTTTGTGCAAAAGACGCATGGTTAATTACTTAGTGGGTGGTAGGACAAATCAGCGCACCGGCTTCAATAGGACTTCAGGTCAGCATTTCAAGCAGTCCCTCTCCTGGAAAAGCAACCCCATTTTCTCGGCATAAAAAAATTAAATTGATCAGTTGAAGATGAGGTCATGAACATATATCGTTCAATGGTGAAGTGTGATTCTGAATATATTTCACATCACCGTCAGTGATTATTGACTAAGGTAATTAAAGCCCGCTTTTTTTGGGTAAAACAATTTAGTTAGACAGGTAAATTTTTGGGTGATAGAATCAATGAAAAATGTGCTGTTAATTGACTGCCAGCAAATTTTTATTAATATATCCTTAATAGAGCCGTGTTTTAATACGAGGACCTAATTAAGATAGGAGACACAATCACAGTCATCCTATTAGCCAATGCTTTGTTTACTCCTATATCCGATAGCAGAAGATAAGCGGCTTCATTGTAACTCAACTCGGACTATGTGGAAGGCAAAGCAGGAGTTAGTTATATAAATTATCATATGTGTGATCACAATGACTCCCGCTCGTAAATATTGAACCCGTTTTCGCTTGTCTGTTAAATTATCCGACCGTCTAGCCAATAAGTGAAAGGCATCAACCTTGACCTGCAATGTAATGCGAAAACATATACCATGCCTGAGTAGGCGGCATCCTAAGGGAAGGTTTAGGTAAACGATCAACGTCCATTTTGTTCAGCTGATTGCGCTCTCACAGGCGAGTAAACGCCCATGACCTGTAGAGGATCTGGCAACGTCACAGAGCGAACCGCTTAATATGGATGCGTATCTAACTTCACATGTTTTAACTTTTGGCTATAGTTCATCAAATCAAGATAGCAGGCTATAAGCGTATGATTGATGTTGAAGAGCGATACACAAGTGCGTTGAACGTGACCACAATGATAACTGTCCATATTCTCGTAACCTGTGTGCCGCAGCTAGCAGATAAAATCATTAGAATCATTCAGGTCGTCGCTCACGATATAATGCTTATTGAGCAACTTACAGAACGGCAGATATTTAATAAACGGGCACCATATTTGTATCAGTCCTTAGGCCAAGAGAAGTTATTAAATCGCTAACTCTAGTCGAAAATAGATAAATTTGGTACGACTATAAAGTGAAGATAATGCAAATATACCTTTATCGTAGCTACATAATCTTTCTTAGATTAGTAGCTATTTGAATGATTCACTCTGTGGAAATATCATGATCCCTTGTTTGAGTAAACATAATCTTCCGTCATACTTCTTTGTGTCCAATCCATATAACTAGACTCCTGCTTCGTCTTCGTTTTTCACTTCCGTGTTTAATTATTTCAATGAAAGAACAAATGATTTTTCCATATCCATTATATCATATTCTCTAATCCACTACAGTGGCCACACCAAGTTTCCCTTTAACTTTGATATCCAAACGATTTATTACGCTGCTACACACTCAAACCCTGGCCTATATGCCCATTTTCCATAAGCCGAAGTGCTCACCACACTCAAACTCTCGCTTTAATCCTATTCTGTAGCCTTTACCAGTACAAATGCCTGTCCCAGTTATTCTCTGTCAATCAAATTTAGCCTGGCTCTCACTCCACGCGAGGCAAGTATTCTCTAGCTTTCGATCGTTCACTGCCGCTACCCCGACGCAGCCTCCCTATGGACCGCCCACTTTCGGAGAGCGCTGATGGTTGTCTTCTAGTTGGTACGTTATACGCCGTCGCTTGTTCTCGTTCGACGGACCGTTATAGCGATTCAACGATGTGGGTTGAGTGGGGCTAAGCTGTTGCTTTTGGTTCGCTCACGCGTTTCGTATTTGCTATCTGTCCTTTGTAGACCATCTTCTTGCTGTTCTGCCACTGCCACCGCACCGCCGCATAACGTTAAGTAGGTTCGCATCAAGCGATGGCCGCATCGTAAGTCCAGCTCATCGTGACTACGTTCGTTGTCCTAAAGGTTGCTTGCTGCCACTTGCTGCAGGCTCACTTTCTTCCTTTGTTCGTGTTTTTCTTTAACCGGAGAGGCTAAACACGCACCGACTAACACCACAGGACTGCCGTATGTTGATTATGCGACTGAATCCTAATGGAATGGTTCGACTCGATCCTAACCGATTTGACGGCGGTTCCTCTCAACTATAGACAATACATTGCGTTGCTACATTAGCATTTACGAATGTTCGCCACCCACGAAACGTGACAAAAGGAGGTCTATTCAGGGTAAACTAGTGTTTACCATGAATAGGCCTTGTGTGTTATAATAGTGTGTTCCCACTCGCTCTGTCGAGAGGGCAAGCGGTTTGTCCACCTTTAGAGCCCATATTATTGTTATTCCTACTTGTGTTACTTCTGCAACAACAACAACAGCTACGATATACAAATTATGATGATTAAACCGCAATTATCTCGCTGTCCCCCCGCCGGCTGCGCCAACATGGCGCTGCGACGTCGGCGGGAACCATGATAAGAGCAGGAAATAATTTCTCACTCGCTCATTATCATTTTTATTACATTTAACATGGTCTGCCGCACGTACATGCTTGTGCTTCATGTAGGCATCCGAGCTCTGTTGTATTAGCCTGAAGATATTTATGCTATAGTAGAATGCATCTTGATTCGATACAGGTCTGTATGATGATAATGGTTTGTTGTTGTCGCTTTTAACATTAAATAGCTACATAACACTGCGCCGAATATTATATGACATTACGCAGGGCGTACTATGTTGGTGTTCGATAATAACAATCATAAAAGTATCTGTCGGTTTTCCTGTCCATCGCTCCCGGGTCGACCTTCATGACAATAGAAACATCACTGGGAGGGCACTGCACTTGCCGCTTGCTATAGATTGACGGTTGATCCTGGGTCGGTGTCCTCCTTCCATTCGTCGCAGGCGTCCTATGCAATTAGCAGCTTACTGCTACTACTAAAAGTACCAAGCAGTATAGGCTTGCCAGCTTGTCGATTCGTTCGGTACACCAGTGGCGCCACTGTTGCTGTTATTTCCATTTCAAACATCATTCTTACGAGTGCATCACCATTCGGTCATGTTTGCCACCAGTTACTCTACTTCGAGGCAGAGGGAGAGCCCCAGTCATAATTCTGTTACTGTCATCGCCCCAGCTATCGAACTGATGATGAATAGTAACAATGTAACCGCCATTACAAACAATTATACATCGTAGACGAAGGAAAATTAAGTCACGCCAGCGGTAGCAACTGGCAAAAGCACATCGCAAGGATAATGTCCTCCTTATTATATATCAGCAAATGGGCGGTGGAGCACAACCGAATTTCGACGCACTGGGAATTACCGTAGAACGAATTGTCTTCCCGGCGAAATTGCAAGGCAAACTCGATGCACCCGTGGCAGGAGTTCTGTGCGGTAGACGCATTATCGGGTTGACCCGTGCCACACTATTACATATTACGCTGAACAAATAATAAGAGGATCTTCCGTGGGGTGCCATAGTTACTGTCGTTATTGGTATTTTAATCTACTGGAATGTCTCTAAATATGGCTGAGATCCAGGCTAAATCTAATTTGCGTCTAATGGAGGCACTGTTGTTCCACACAATGAGATTAATTCTGCCATTATATAATATATAAGGGTAACAAACGATCTTTGGTTATCGAGATGTTATTATGGAAATTTATTAACTTTGCAACACTTTGATGTACTACACTTGAAAAAGGAAGGGATAATATTGGTTTGTATGCCTTATATCGAGAAAATACATTATTGGCAAAATGCTTTAAAATATGCCTTTCTAATACATACCAACTGTGAAAGGTAATCCACGTCTCCTAAGCTTGTGTGTACACGCAGACTAAATGAATAAAGGAAATTTTAAACAATCTATTCTGTATGCAAGTATTAGATGCGCAGATTTCGATTTACGTACATGCTGTTAGTTGGCATTGTAGTCAAGATGGTGACGCTATCGTGAAATGGATTAGGAACAGGATGTGATGGGCACGGGATGAGGCAATCGTTACTGTTAGTAGTAAAAAAAATGTATTGTGCAATAACCAGAATTGCGGCTTGATCGATGCGTTTATAACACACACGAAGACTCGACACATTTCGTTTTTGATCCTACACGTTTCGCCACATAGAATGCTATCGTAAGTATTTGGCTGCTTAGGCAGAAGACAAAATGCTACAACACACGCACAGGGATGTAACTTACGGTGAATGTCGGATGCCTGGGGCAGAGGCCCACCAGGAATTAAATTTATCATAGTCGGAACATCTTCGCATTGTAAATCCCTCAGCTGCGCAGACCCAATAATGTACTTCACTAACAAATTTTCAAGGTCGTTCATGTACTTATTCTGCGAAATTAGAAACAACCAATTGATCGGTTTACTCAATGCTCAACGTCGGTGTATGCTCGGGCAAACGGTGGTTATCTACCATACCAAACATTTTCATAGTAGTTCCTTAAATATGTCTCTAGCGCGAGCCGTAATGTATTTTAACATACTTTTTTCTAGTCAAAAACCTACCCTTATTCCCCACTGTATGTCAACATACGTTGCACTCAACATTCTCTACTCTATCTACAATAACGATGAGGCAACACAAATGGCAAACAGGCGAGGGCACCTGCAGTGTTAGTGGCGCCATTGCAGCTGGCTGTAAGAAGAGTCTTTTCTCAACTACTAAATACCGAAGGCTGCGACGACGTAGGCGACAACAAGCTACCGGACGACAAACATACATTCAGGCTGCTGATGCCCCTGGCGGTCGTCTGTTGACTTGAAGCGGCGGTCTGCTGTCGTTAATTCCTGGTTGGATTCCAGCCTTGTCTTGCTTGTCTGCTTGTAGCAATTAATCCTGGGACAGGATAAACGAAAGCACACTGCTTTGTTTCTGCCCTTCATTCATGCCACTTGCACAAAACGATAGGACATCAGGATAGCGGAGACGACGAAGGCGGCGACTGTTTCAGTTGCGCGAATGCCCTTTTTTCATCTGCCTACCACCAGCTCCTATCGCTCATTCTTCCGCTTCTCCTTCTGTGAGTGTTCTATGTGTAGATGTGTGCGATATATGTGTGAGTGTATACAGGCGGGCTGTTGTATTGGTGTGCGTCAGTGGTTGACCGGCCATCCGAACGCTAACTCCCTGCCAAGAAATGGCCCAACACTTCATTGGTCCCGCTCTTTATTCGCCCCTGCTATACCACCACTGCTTCCCTAAGTTTCTCGGCTGCGATCTTCTTCCCATTCGAGAGATTGTTCATAAGAAGAAGACAACGGCGATTGGCCCGTATGTAGCGGCCCCGAAACACCGGGAGAAAAGGAGAAGCCGCGCGTGCATTTGAACAGGATTTAACGGAGGGCTTTCACTCATTCCTTTCTACTGCTTTATATGCGCCTATATGGATGTACCCTGGCGGTAAGTGTCACCGTATGTATGTATGTATGTATGTGTGAAAGTGAATGTGTCTGTAGCCTGTACATGCGAGTGTCCTGCTCCCGTCTGCTTACTCATTCACTATGTATGATGTACAATGTTAGTCTTGAATCGCATGAGACTGCCGCTGCTGCTGGTACTGTTTTGGTCGTCGCCTCTTTTTCCCTCTCTACCGGCTGGGTTTTATTGATTTAGCTATTCTAGCTGTCGCCACCGCCGTTGCCTCCCAGGATAGTCTCTATTGCGCTTCGTTACCATCGATGCCGTTGTCATCATCGTCGTTGTAGTTGATGTCACTGTAGTGTGCTTGCCAGCGGTTCTGTACGGCCACGAGGCCCTAGATATGGTGCTGGTGGTGTCCATGGTAGCGTTTGACTCTTGGCGTCCGTTGTCAAGCACAAAAAGTGCCTCTCTTTGTCACTGTGTAGGGTTTCTTGGTGCAAACCTCTTTCCTACGGTTTGGTGCGGTAGCCGTGAGGAAAAAGAGATCGGCGAGAGAAGTCTTGCGAGTGAGGTACCTTATGGTTCGTCTCAACTCACCCTACAGCCGAGATTACCCAACACTGCCCTGTGATTCTTCACTTGAAGAGGAGCAGCTTTAGCTGTCGCGGTTTTTTCATTCAGAGTCAGCGAAGTGTGAGTCGCTTGTATGTGTCTGTGTAAGATAGGTTGTGGGGCTGGACGACGGGGATTTCAAGCTTCTTTGTCAACGATGCGCCGAGGCAATGCCCTACGAGAAGCCCCATAGTCCAATACCGCTCCTGGCCAATGGTCTTATTCTGTCTTCTTCATTTTCTTCTTTCCCAGAGACCCTTTTTGCTTAGACGACTAGAGACGGCTATCGATAGGTCTATAACAGACAGCAAAGCAAGGCATACACATGCTCCAAGAAAAGAAGAAAAGCCTAAACGAAAAATAGGTGTTTTTGAAGAAAATGCTTTTCCGTCACGCTGCTGCCGCGACCGCTGCTGCTGTACTTCAATTCTCCTGTCACCACAGCCAGTGCCTTTTCCTACGCTGGCTTTGTGGCTTTGGTAGCCGCGGCTGGCAGTTGATCTTGGCCTACTTGATCGTCTGCCTGCTTGCCTCTTGGCCGTCCTTAAAAGAAGTTTGATGGTGTTCAGTTCCTCGGCAGGAAACGAAAAGGATCTAGGGAAATATGTCCCTGGCAGATCGTGCTAAAGAAATGTCGTGCGGAGTTAACGGCCAGCCAACTCTATAGAACGCAATAGGGTGCTGTGTAATTTGCAGGATGGATATCATATTAATGCATCTTGAAACAAAAGGCGAGTGAAGTAGCTTCTTCTACATGTCAAATTCGCCGTATGTTGGATTATGCGGCGGTAGAGGGTATTAAGGATATCTGAAAACGCTTACAGTTGTTATTTCACTTCAATAGAACATGAAAATTATATAATACTCAACGCTATAGTTAAAATATAGTTAAAAGGAGAGTTGAGCAGAAATTTCGGGTCACATTTCGATTCCGCTCTCACTTTTTAAGGTTTAGGTCCTGCTCTTCACCACGTATTCAGACTGGTGAAGTTCTATGTATCCAGAATGTTACTGCTTCCGACAGAAAATCAAAAACCCATCAACGTAAGGAATGTTGCCCACATGTTGTTATATGTTGACAGCAATAGTTGAATGTTTTCTTTAGAAATTTACTGTTCTTTTCGTTGGTGCGTCTAGTTGTAAATGGCTTCATCATTTTAACCGACAGTCGCTCTGAGCGTCGCTTGACTGAGTGGCAACCACATCCCCTATGATAGGACTGAATGTCTGTTACCTGAGATAACCTGCATGCTAGATACCTGCGAGTACGTTTGCTTCTATGAGTCTAGTTATCCGCTGTTTAGATGTGGCAGGCCGAACAACTTGAATTCAATTAAGTTACTTCCTTCGATTTTTCTTTTTCGCGTAAAGGGACGTATTGACCGAGATGCCTCAAAATCAACAACTCTCGCAGCAGCTCGTGTTGCTATTATTACGGGTTGTTATCAGTACTATTTGTAGGGAGAGAGCACCCGTTTCTGCAGTCGTCTCGTTCGCCAGAACCGCCAGCTCCGTCTATTCTATCTTGTTGCAATTTTTTGAGCCATCTGCCGGAAATGAAGACCCGTTTCTGTTGTTTAATACAAAAATTAACAAGTCGATACCCGCACTTCGTTTGGTTCGGCTCGGCCTGTTTGCTCGGCCTTACCCGGCCCGGCCTAATGACTAGCAGCATTGACGCGCCCACATATTTACTCTATCATTTCTATCGCTACAACTTACTGGGGGATCTTGTTATTTGGCTTGTCAGGTATCAAACTTGTCTCGGAGTTACATATACGAAAAACATATTGCACATTTTTTTTTTCGATAAGAGATGGGCACCGTGTACATCGAGTTTTGTCGCATCCCTGATCGACAAATACGGATAAAGCACGTCAGCGTCCATTAGAAGTAGGATATGTGTTACTGTAAGGAACCTTGCCCGCTAATTATATTTCTAGTAAAATTAGAATTAAAATCAGAAAAAAATTAACACTTGTCAAACGTAACATAATATTTGCGATATTATCTCACGTCATATTTTCCGTTACTTCTAAAATATATTTGCTAACCGTCAATTATCTAACTATAGTAGTTAGCAAAATAAGGAAGCAATACGAGACAAGAAATCATTAATAATTATCCTAGGTGGTCTAAGCATTCATTCCTATCGGTATTAAATAAATAGGCCCAGTTTTAAATTAAGTACTGTGTCGTGTATCTCTCTCTTTATTTATTTACATTTTTTCTAAGTTGTCTTTGTTTCATTTCAATAATCCATTCATCATAATAATAATTAGTATTATCGTCGTCGTCGTCGTCGTCGTCGTCGTCGTCGTCATTATAGACCTCTGCTTCTTCGATATCTCCGCATCAACGCCATCATCTTTGTTTCGCAGTAAATGGCACGAATTTTATTGTGCTGTTGTGTATAGTTCTGTGTCTTTCAGAGATTCGTTACTTCGTCGTTCGTCATTTGTCATAGCACAATGTGCTTGTCATCATTCTGAGGATCTACAGGATCGTCGTATTTTCCCACCTTCCGCTATTGCTTTACCACCTTTGCCGTTCATTATTTGTTATGATTGTTTTGCCTCGTTATAGCATCGAGATTTCGTTTGTATTTTCTCTTTAGCTATGTCAGAATGACTGTTCGTATTACTGGTCTTCTAACGACAAACTCGTTCATTGACGTCAACGTACGTTCTCGACTGCCAGCTCTACATCGTTGTCTTTTCAATTCTACCGCCTTACAGCGTGGTGATTCCACAAAGCAAAAAGATCAGATTTTCGACCCTTGAACTTCCCTGCTCCTCACTCAAAAACATCCTCTCAATGTGTTTTCCTTTTTTCAGTCAGCAAGCTTTTACCAAATACCAGTAATAGCATAATAAAATTATTCTTATTATTACTAGCCGCCTCCATCAAATAATCATTAGATATATACTCGACCTCTCTCACTTGCTGTACGCAATTCTATATATACTTATTATATCCATCCCTATACTTGTGTAGACAGAAAGAACACTAAGTATATCTATATTTATAATATCCATATATATCATCATCTATAATTTATATCATTGACATTCGTTCATAATCGTCATCGGTCGCTCACTGCATTGGTCTTCTATCGTCGCTGAGAATGTCCATTATACACGGTGGTAGTTAGTAACATGGCCGGTTCATAATTGGTAGCTGGTAAAAAAAAATCATCAAAGAGTTGTCAATCATACTTGCTCCTTTGCTAGCTTCGTATGACTACACTTACGTGGCTAGGAACAGCAGTTATACCATGCTATCATCGAAACACTGTCTATTGTTCTTAGGCCTCACGCAATGAACTCTATGTAATACTCATAGACTATAAGAAACACGAAATTGCCTTTTTTGTCATTTTCTTTTGGTCTAATATTTTTCTCTTGGTTGTAGATTTTCCTTTTTCAGTCAAAAAATGACCACCAGAACATTGCCGCTTACTTCGCTGGAGTAGGCTTGCATTGTAATGATGTGAACGGATAAATACAATATAACACTATCTAATACGAAACAAAGACGTGTAATGTTGCCTCGTTATGAACAGTCGTTCTCTAATCTACTATATAATACAGTGACGCGTATGTACAGCCAATCTAGGATTCGATGCCTGAGGTAGTGTAGTTACAGATGTAAATACCTTCTAATTTTGTGTTAAACCTGGCGCTGTTGCTTGTATAATATGTGTGTATATGCTGTGTGCTAGGTAACCACCACTAATAGCTTTTCTGTGCGTGTCAGCTAGAACTTCAATTGGAACTCTCTTTGTCCTTGTCGTCCTCATTGTGGCTGTTGTAGCTATTCGGAAAAAATAATCAATCGAGACATTTAAACGAAATTTCGACAGGATACTTCGAGCGGGCACTAACAGTTATGAAGTACTATAAAAAGGAGGGACATAATTAAATTTAGGGATAAATACTCTATATAATGTCTGCCGTACATTCTACATAGGTAAAGATCGATAGTGCAGAGATTGAAAGTCACTCGCCCGTTGTCGCTGTCAACCTAAGTACCTGCGTGCACTGGCTTCAACCAGATGCAGACTGCCTCGGCTGATTGATTACGCGTCGTCACCAGCAGGAGTCGGACACGAAGCCAGTGACGCGGCCGAGGTGCGATCAGATGCCGGCGAACTACAACGCATTTTTTTCGTTCGCCCACCGCGCCGAACCCCCTTTGCTATCCTCTCCGAATAGAAATACTCATATCTCGCTAGAGAAGTACTGGGTGAAAACCAGAACGATCGCGAAGTCAAAGGCATACGAAGGACAGATGTGATTTTGCAGCGAGTAGCAGAGTCTAAAGACGCAGCCAATATATGATGGAGTTCATATAGACTTGGAAGTAGAAGGTGAGTGGCACAAAAAGGAGAACTGGCCAATCATAGGATAATTTGCATTTTTAAGCCAACTTGCATAGAACTAAGTACCATTGTTGTATGCGACTTATCGAGGTTCGAATCACTTATAGAAAGTCTCGCTACCAGCGCCGATTCTCCCCTTTCTATACGGTGTTATTCAGAGGCGGTGACCTCCCTGGCGCGTAAGTATCGGATGTTCCGCTGCTCGGAAAATAATAAATGGTCTCGCCCGCACGTATGTGATAGGCTTCAGTCGTTACTTTTGAAAAATTTTAACAGAGAGGACACTGTTATTTTCTCCCTCACTTCATCTCACTCGCTCCCTCCCTCCCTCTCTTATTATTACCTTCTTTCCTCTTATTTTCCACTACAATGGTCTGAGAATCAATGAGTTTCTTTGAGGTTGGATTTGCATAGACTCGTAACCTCCGTTATAAGCGGTGTTGGGGCCGGAATTATCTCCAGGTAGAGAAGCACGGCCGGGCTTCCAGCTAAAATCTCCGCTTCGATTTTCAACTTGGAGTTTTAGCTAATTTATCCTTAGTTTTTTGCCGAATTGACATGGCCTTTAAAAACGGAGAATTCCGTTAGCTATGTTGACTTCGATCGTAAATGTTGTTATGAATTATAAAGATAAAGCATTAAAAATATAGATTGCTATTTTCTATAAAAATCGCACATAGCTGCTCAATCGATTGTTAGCGGCGCGCTGCGGTATCGTATATATTATAGTACAAAAATAAAAAATTGAACATAAACAATCGTAGTAATTATAGATAAAAAAAATACTAACCTATAATTAATAAAAGTGAGATCATCACAATACAGCAATGATAATTAATCGCTAACTCATTATCGTAGTTATTGCGTTAGCAACAATTAGCAATACTGACAATACATAGTCCGCTTAATTTCTACAGGGAGCTGCACAAATTCGCCAGAACGTCGTCATGCTCTATTTAGCTCCATATAGTAATGTTGTTCATAGATAAGGGATATTTTTGTCGATATCTGCACAAATCGTGCCCTCCGTAAATTATAGTTATGCATTATCATTAAAATTAATCGCACTTATATACATTATGATACTTATTTATTTACATAAGAAATTCTTTACATCGTAGTTACAATGTTAGACGTGGACAAATAACTGGCCTTAGAACGTTCTCATACGAAGAGCTAGCGCTTTAGAGGAGTACAAAAAATACAAACAACACAACTGGCGTTTCATTCAAGTGTGAATTTAATTCCCAAAGGCACTATAACGCAGATCATAATTTTTCGTCAACTACTTTCGCCGTAATAAGTAAATGAAGAAAAACAGTCACGCAAAAAAGGACGCCGACAAACAACCGCAGCGCCAGTTCTATTCTCGTGTGTAATTTCATCTAAATTTGTTGTCGCCATGCGATATATGTACTGGTACATGCATGGCTGTACGCGACTTCTGGGTCTGTACTTGGGTCTTATACTAACTGTACTAACTAGCAGTATTAGCGGTGATTAGAGTTCGTGATGGATAACCACATGTGTGTGTAGTCAGGGGCTTTTCTATGCCTATCCCAACCTGTTCGAGGGTGCTCGCTTGGGCTGGGGGGTAGGGGGGGGGGTGGGGGAGGGGTATAAATAAATCATAATTTCTACTTTTCAGTCGTCGCAGCCTTCCTTTGTTCATCACCAATCCTCTTTGCTTTACTTGCCGTTGCTGCTTCCTGTTTTCATTTTGAATCGCTCTGTTTCAATAGTAAATGCTCTCTATGTATGGATCAGCCAAACTCTCTCGCTACCGTTGACCTACTTCTCAGACGGCATCACACGCCATGCATGATCTGCGTCATATATCTGCCAACTTCATTATATCGACGAAGGTCTCCTTCCGTTGAAGAGATTTCCATTTCAAGAATTAACAACCCGAGAACTGGTCACAATTTACATAATCAAGAACTTCGTGTGACCGCCTTGGTTGTTTCTGCTTTTGTCTTGTTCCTATTCGTATTTATCTACCCTATTCGATTCGCTCTTTCCTATAATTTTCTTTACCGTTCCAAGTAGGTTGTCTTACGCAATCCGCTACAACCTTTCCTTGTCATCCATCGCCGTTTGCTGATGTGCCACCCACCGGCCTTGTGTATCTTTCGGTAGGACTACTATTATCGCCGCTAGCTCACTGACGTTTTCTCTATTTTATCGCCACATCTCTAGCACCACTGGTGTTTTGTTTAATCGGAGCCATAATTCTATCAATGCTATAATTTCGTACGTCTTTGCTGTGTCATATCTAGAGTTCTATAGGTCTCGTAGCCGCTGTCCCATATTTTCGTTTCCACTTATTTCGACTTTGCGCGTATATATATTTAAATTCTTTCTCTCGTTCGCGCGTGCACACACACTAACACACATGCATGCATGCGCACGCGCACAAATACACAATCTCATCCGCTTCTATCTTTGTCTGGCTGGCTGTACGCTTTAGGCTGTCAGTCAATATGGTAAGCACATGTGTATGGTGTATCCTATCCAACTAATAGGCCGTGGGTGGTGCTAGCTGATGATGAAACTGCAATGCTTGGTGCGGATGCAGGATGGTTTGTGGCGGGTTGGTACATTGCTGCGGATGATACCAATCGTTATAATTCGAAGGTGGCAAATGATGGTGGTGATGGTGATGATGGGTAGAGATACCGGACGATAGCGGGAGACCTGGTGACATGAGGCCATTCGCGTTCCCGGCTGACGGCAGGAGGTTCAGGTTCGGGAGATTGTTCAAGTTGTTCAGGTTGTTCAGCTGATTAAGGCCGGTAGGCGGTGGTGGCCGTAAGGGATTAGGCACGTTGGGGACTCCCACACCGACACCCATTCCGACGCCTAAGGTCCCATGACTTAGGCCGGTTTGGCTGAGCCCTCCGGACGTCGCTAGACCATGCGAGGCCCCAATGAGGCCACTTGCACTGCTAGGAGGAGGGGGTACGCCACCCCCAGGGTGAACTCCTGGTCCACTGTTAGCGTTGGTGCCGCCGCTGCCACCACTGCCGCCACCCTGCCCAGCTAAGCTGAGACCACCCTGACCAGTCAGTCCCTGCTGCAGCTGCGGAAGAGAAGACACGCTCGGGGGCGCTCCACTTAAGGACGCCCCCGACGGAACCCCGGTCGCGCTGCGCCCACTGCTAAGGTGCGCCTGTCCAGCCTGCAGCTCTCGGTCACGTTCGGATAAAGTTATTGGCAACGTGAGACCGCCAACAACCGGCGTCGGGAACGCCGTATCCGATGTCGGACCTGAGTAGTCAGACCCCCCCGGACTCAATGGAGGGGTTCCGCTACTGCCGACAGCGACGCTGCCACTGCCGCAGTGCACCTTCATATGCTTGCGCAGCGAACTGGGGTGCGTGTAGCTCTTGTCGCAGCCGCGAACGCAGCAGTTGTACGGTTTGTCGGACGTATGGACGTGCGAGTGCTTTTTGCGGTCCGACGAGTTGGCGAAACGTCTGTCACAGCCGTCGAACTCGCACTTGAACGGTTTCTCGCCTGAAATATTGGAAATAAAGAGATTCGAAGAAACAAACAAAGCAAAAACAAAAGAAACTTATTAGTAAATGGTATCGATTGTAAGATGATCATATATTGCATAACGTATTGAGTGAATGAGTGAGTATAAGGAAATTCTGCTGATGCTACGCTGCCTAACTCTAGTGTAATTTTGCAATGAGTATGCCTGTTGGTTTGTCTATTTCTTTATATTAGGAGGTGGCTCGACTTCAAATGAGTATGTTCAAATAAGCTTCATATCTAAAAATGTAAAGACTGATCTACCTTGACCCATCGAGGTTTGTATGAATTTTTGAAACGTCTACGTATTATAGTCAGTGCAGACTTTATCAACTCAGTAACGTCTACCTATCATCGATTGACGACCTTGGGTGCTCAACAGGTTGTCTTGCGGTAACCGAGAGCGAGATTTCATCTAAGTCGCTGAACAACTTGGGACAAGTTAACATCGTCTCCAGCATGACAACACATTAATATATCTAACCAATTTGAAGTACGCATGCTCTTCAAAAGCTATCAAGCCAGCGCCAATTGGGCCTACTAGCTACTTCAGTCGAAGCGGAATTACGTATAGGAACAGCTGCTCGCGTCTATGTCGACAGGTCGTTCACGCTGCTCGTCTATATCGATTTCCCATGTGGTCCTTTCGTCCGATATCGATGTGTTCCATCTACAGAGCTACCTAGTATTATCCCTTATCTCTACATGTTTGTACATCTCTGTCTAACAGACTGTCTGAGAGCTCTGAAGGGCCGATCTCTCACCAGCTATTCATTCCTCACTCCCCGTCAGATATCCGAGTATATAGAACAGCTACTAGCTGCTCATCGTTAGATACATCTACTCGAGTCTTTTGCGTCAGTCTCCTTATCCCTACTCTCACTCGACTACCTATAACGCCGTCATCGGCGATGTTGTTTTTGCTGTTGCTGGCGTTGTTCTCGGAAGCAAAGCTGCTAACCACAAACGGCGTCAATTCTGGATGACGATCAAGATCCACAAGATCACAGGGAGCAATAGCTAACTTAGTTCTGACGACGACGATGACGTCGACAACAACAGTGATAACAATAACTTCAAGCTGTCGAAAGCTCGGAGAGCAAGCCAACGCTCGCGCGACCAGAAGTTCTGAAGTATTTGGGTGGTGGCTAGGGCTCGGATCCGGAAGGACGAGAATAGGGGGTAAAAAGTGAACGACAACAAGTAGTTGACAACGAAGGCACGAGGGAATGAATCGATGTCAGTACGGACGATAACGAGATGTCCGCTAAACAGTGGGACATTTAAAGATGGAATTAGATGCGGACGAGAGCAGAAAAAACGAGAAAAACGAAAAGCGTAATTGTTTATATACATAAACACGACACACACGCATACATAAATATACGAATGGAGTTTAGTGAATCTATCTTCCGGTGGATGAAGACAAGGAAGCGTTGAAGGCAGTTGAGAGCTCTATTCTAGAGAATCGACAGGGAATAAAGGATGAGCGGAAACGCAGGATCAAGAAACGATAGATGTTCTTGGTTTAGCCATTGGCGACAGCGTGGAGGTACCTGTGTGTTGGGATATATTGGTTTTTCAACAATGTGTTTAGCACACGATGTTTATTAGAATCAGGTAGGATGATTTAATACTGATCATGTTCAAAGCAAGGACATGTGTTGGCCTACTACAAAAAGTTCGCAATGCTATTAACTTCGAATCCGATTCATCGATATCGTAGCGACAAGGCACAACTATGATGAGAAATAACTCGCGAAGCTGCCCACATGCAATATCTTTTTCTATTCAATATCGCAGGTTAGGCTTTGAGGCAGTACTAATGTAGTGAAACAAGCACATACAGTCTTCGTAATGTATCAACAAACGCTGCATATAAAAGGGATTAAGGGAAAAAATGACAATTAGAAAAAGCACGTTTACAATATATCATAAATTTTCTCCTTGCCGCAGTCGTTGTTTTTCGTTTCTGTTTGATATTGATCTCATTAATTTCTTTTTCTACAGTTCTCGTCCAAAATCATCTGCAAGAAAGGTCGTCTTCGTCTAGTACATCACTTGGCCATCTCCCATGCCTTCGTACAGCCTCTAGCAACGATAGCAACCAAACCACTTGCCAGCTGCAGGAAAAAATTTTCTAAAGCCCAGGGTCAAAAATTATATATTGATTCAGTTATTACTGTCGTTGTGCCATCTTTGCGTTAATTTTAGCTATTCTCTTTTCCCGATCCGCATCGATCAGATGAAAGGATAACGTTACCGCTGAGGAGTGAACGTCGATAGCGTCGGCCAAGAGCCGTCAACCGCCGTCACGTTACCGGACAACGAAAACGTACAAACGCCAAAGACGATGACAACAACGATGACGGGAGAGAGAGGGACAGAAAGAGACAAAGAGAGAAAAATAGAAAAAAAAATGACCAATCGGCGAAGAAAACAGCGTCAGAAACACCGCCCTTGGCCCCCGCCTACGCTTTGGCCGGTTCCGGTTGGCTGGAGCGATTGTTCGTATGTGTTAAACTATTGTAGGGAAGACAAGACCAGTTTGTCTCGTGAGAAAGACAGACTGAAGACAGTACAATGTGAAACGCTATGGAGGAATGGCAATAGCAGTAATATCCTATCGTGTGGGACATTTGTACGTAGCTATTATTGATAGATGTATCGATTTAAGATGACACAACCCTGCTTCGTTTTCCTTGTTGAACTAATGTTGCTGCCTAAAGGGTATACTTTTTCTATTTAATAACAACATTTGTTGGGGAAAAGTGTTCTAGCGATGGTCAGCTGATACTTGGCTTGATGACTGAGACCTGAAAGAAACAGGAAGTAACACCAAAATCGATGGCTTCGACGATCAGACAGCTTCGACAAGAAGGACATAAAGAGGCAGGCTACGCTGATAGGCCAACAGTATGTCCGGTATCGTTTTATAGAAGATCATTATAATCTTTAGAAATGTTCATAATGTATTTGACCGAACGACACAAACGCAAAAGGTGCGTGTTAGATAGTCACGCGGGAAGATCAGAGGGACAGAGCTGCTTGCCTTCGTAACGTCAGCCTAAATCAATAATATATCGATTTGCTCAGGTTAACGCGGCACTTGTATGCGAACTCGATGAATTCGAAGTGGTTCCAAGTTCATGATGCACCACATTCATATGATAACAGATTATATATATATATCAAAACAAAAAAGTCGTATCTCTGATTTACTCTATTAACAGCACCTAACGTGATACAATACATATATAGGCCGACAGTGCGTTTTCGTAATGGAAGAATAAACGATAACTATAACATTTATTATGCGACGGACAGTACCGCTCTCAAAGACAATGCAAATACGAAGTCGACAAGCAACGGCGAAGATGTTCGAAGTTTAACTGGTCTTCATTGCGGCTTTTTTCTCCCCTCCGTCCTTCTTACGTAGCCCGCCCTCATTTCGTCAGCTTTGTACGTACACATGTATGTCTATGCATACATATCAAAACATGTACGAAACCCAAACCTGATGCTATCGATATAGCCAGATGATAATAAAAATTGAATGAAGTTTATTTTTTCACTCGTTTAGCTACGTAGATCGCGCATTAATGGACAGGACGTTGACGCTCCAGGATGGTGATCATAATATATAGGTGTACATATTTTTTTAATGTATGCTCTACTCCTAATCTCTAGAGGACCTCTAAGTTCATTATAATAATGTTAATAATTGCTAAAAGCAGCTGTCAGATTGTGATTGCAGACGCCGTCTGGTCTCTACTGAGTGAACCGGCTTTTATTTGGCTTTTGGTCTTTTGTCATGATCAACACGTCATCTAACCCCGTCATAACCATTTCGTTAATGACTGTTTTCTTTGGTGTTAACTCCAATAGGGGCCTCGTGGGCGGACGTGGGTCCACAGCTTTTGCGAGCCCCTAGAGACCAATATGAACTGAAGACATGAAGAAGGGTGTCTATACTAGTAGTTCGAGTCTTCAGGTCTTCAGCAAAATCGCATCATCAGGCTACAGTTCGAGTCCCTTCCACTTCGCTCTCTGTATCAGATTCACGGATCACGACTGGACAAAATAAACACAAAGTAAATCATCTTCATGTTGGCTCCTCAGCAGTCGAACGAGCTTTGAACACATCTCTGGGTCACTCGTGCCACGTCACGTCGTGTAAGCTTCTCTGACCGAGTATTAACTCATTGCTTGTGTCATATGGCCTAATACGTTGTGCATATCGCGTATAGAAGTCCATTTGTCTATATTGACTGCGAATAATGAGATACCAAGACATAATCCTAGCTCCACGCTAATCGTATCGTCCACGCAATTCGAGAACAGCTGGAGGGGACTGTAAAAACTAGTTACACACCCATGTACGGCAGACTAATCCTTCATGCCCGAAGTGTGATACTCCTAAGAGCAGTAGTAAAGGAAGGCAAGCCTTTCACTATATAGCTACCACGTGTTGTTGTGCTCAGAGTGACAGAATGAGCAAAATGAAATCTGAGAAAGGTGACCTTTTTGTCGTCACTCATTTATTACTGTCCTATATACAACCTTACCTTTCTTTCTAATCAGTCATATTATGCGGTCGAGTTTATTACAGCCATATGCATACACATATATCTATATGTATAGTACGTCTTCTACTAAGGCTTACCAAAAAGGTCCAAGGCTAACTTGTCTCTGGTTCGTGATTTCCACAACAATGGAACAACAATTTAGATCCATGGTTCGACCGCGTGTACAGCATACGGCCATACACGTTGCCTCTCCCCTTTAGGGTCTGTGTTCTTCTATTCGAAATAAACCCCACTATATGGAGCATGGATGGGAGAAGTGGTCGTGTATATTCATATGGTAACATTAAATCTACTTTTCGCTCACCGACGGTATGGGGCGAAGGATGAGAAGCTGATGGCGGTCTAGCTTAAACAAAATATTTATGAGTGTTATGGGAGAAAGTGGGGATAATGCTACTCCCGATGAAGTTCGTTTTCAAATAGAAAGAATTTAAAGTGAACCCCCGGTTGAGTGATACTAAGCCCTTGTAAACCTGCCTCAATTGAAGCCACTAGCTAAGTGCTTTTTCTCTCATTTAATTATCACAGATAGAAGGACGTCACCGAGTCGACTGCCAATGCAAGAATTCTGCCTCTGTCGTCGTTGTTGCTGCCGCATTGGACACAAGTGATTTCGTCTAACTTGATAAAGTTAAACTTGCCGCTGACTCTCACGAACGCACTGCAGAAGATTGTGTCTACAGCAAACGGCGATCTCGGGACCGTCGATTCAATTGTCCAAGTTATGGGGACTCACTGGCAGGGGGTAAGGGAAGTCCGAATTGTCTAGAGACCATTCAAAGTGGTTACGGTGGCGAGTCAGTGTAGCGCGCAGCCCTTTCGCATATATTACGACTAGTAACACAAGCAGTACATCGTTGACATAATATAACTGCAACGGGAAAGCGTTGAAGATTTCCTCAGCCAGCCGCATTCCCTTAAGCAAACGTCACATTCGTGTCCCCCCCCCCCCCCATGTCGACAAAGCGGAATAGTCGATGGGGGTGACACGCGAATATTGCAAATCTTGATGGACGACTGCTTCCCAACTCCGCTGAGTGACTTTGCAGCCATCGCAGACCCTTTTTTCACTTCGGATACGAAACTACTGTGGGTTAGAGCCCCCTGCAACGAAATGATGCTGGTCCAGTAGCGGTTGGGGCAGTCGAAAATCTCTACCAACAAGAGACACAAACTTGCCTTGTAAAGGTTTGCTATTATATTTGACGAATAGACGATGTTTTCGGTGGTATTTCGATTCAACTCTCTAGAAGGGCGCACTTTAACGCTGTTTTAAGCAATTGAGACCAAGACAAGCTGATGACCCTATCGTTGTACAGCGAATAGGTATTTTTCCTATAAGCCATTCGTATTGAGATATTGTATCTGTTGATAGAATTGACGATTTCCGTCTCCTACTACCACATTTAGCTTATAATCCAGCTACTTGACTAACCTTACATCAGCATCTAAAAAATGTTTTTGATTCACGTCTGGCATATACATACGTGTGACATCACTAGACGGAAAGACTATCACATAAAAATAGAGTAACCATTCTCTCGAATAGGTGCAGCAAAAGCGTTGCACAAAAAATAAACACTGTTCTCCCCTTTTGTCACTACCATTATTATTATATAAGTCGGAGACAACGTTACCCATTTTAAGACCCACAACGGCAGCAGTTGTTTACTATTTCTCGCAATAATGTTACAATTGTTGGCGCTGTCACGTTTTGTTGTGCTGGTTGTTGCACTTGTTTTCCATATTGAACTTTTCCCCCACTACCCCCGTCCCCACATCACTGTCGCACTATACATTTAGTTTTCTTTCGCGTTTTGGCTACGTTCCTTTTTCATTCTGTTTACGGCGACGAGTGCTGCCACCGCGGCTGCTGCCTTTGTCGCCGTTGACATCGACGGGCGGACGACACGCATGACAAGTTCTTAATGGGAATTTAAGCTGAACTGAGCGTTTTGGGTGTGCCCTTCACTCAGAGCATCAACAACAACCAGAAGATCAACACGGCGGCGTAGTCTCCTCGTAAACGTCTCGACCTTAGACGAATATTAAAACGAAACGGCGAGCCAGGCCTATCGTTCAGGCCACTGGCCCAATCAGGACCAGCAGCAAACGTGGATTGGCGCTACAGCGGGAGGAGACATAACATCGATGAGAAATAAATTTACAGGAAAAATCAGACCATGGCTTTTATCGTAAACGCCACCAGCCGGGCAAAGTGCGAAGGGCAAGTCAGTGTTGGTGTGCGAGTATAAAGGCAAAATTCTTATGCCATTTTTTGTTTTTGTTTTTTTTTTCAAACACGTCAAAAATCGGAGAAACTGGTCGACGATGTGTTGTCGATCGAGGGAGCGGAGAACACGCGTGAGGGAAAAGACAAAACCAAAAAGTTACCGCCACTATCGGATGGCAAACGCAGCCGGAGTGTGTAGAGAAGAAGAATTGGCGTACTACGTTTGACGTACACGTAAACACGTACGTTGTGCACTGTCGTACGTCGTAGTGGGCCAACCCAAATGGGAGACAACTGGTTGTACACAGGTCAGGTAGTGCATGCGTTTCTTGGGTAACTTCCTTTTAGAAACCGAAATGTTTTCCGAATGTTGGCGTTGCTATAGCCGAATTGCTTAATATTTTGTCTTGATCTTGAGTTAGCCTATAACATTAGCATGAAGATCCTCGCTGTGGCGGGAAGGAATATGTGGACCGTTGAACGGAACCAGACCCCTTTATCTACATCATCTTACGAGGAGGTGACCTGCTGAGTCTGTCGAACTGTTTGTACCGGGTGACCGATCGGTTAATTCTGCTTCGGAGTGATTCTCACTCAAAAAGCTGAACTATATCAGTCTGATCAGTTAAGTTTTGATCATTTTTTGGCATTCGCCTATTAATTGGCGTCACTAAGTTCGAATCGGTAGGTTACTTCTATGGATTTGGAGGTCTTCACGTACCGCTATCAATCTACATCGCTCTTTCCTCTTAGCGAAATTTTCTCAGGCTCCAGATGGATTCGATCGCACAATCTATCAACGACAACAACAAGTTGTCGACATATTATTAATGGGCGAAACTATTGGTTTGATGTCACTGAGAAAGGTCCGACAGTTACTGAATGGCTCTTATTCGCTAGTTAAGAGCCATATCGTGGCATTAATGCGACCCAGCTGAGATGAGCGTGAAGAACAAATCGCACCCTAAAGTCCAGGAGCTATCGCATATAATATTAAACAACCTCTACAGACACTGAAAAGGAACGATCAGCTTCCCTAAAAGTTTTCGGGTAGAGTCAACTGAATAATGATTTATAAATTTATTAAAGTTAGACAAATTAGATGAGAGATGATGCAGTTGGTTTGGCCAAATCCACTGTTTATGAAATACTAAACATTTTGAAAGAAAAAAAAAACCACTTCAACAGCAACAATTAAAAAAACTTTCCTTGATAGTTTCTCAACATTTGACCCTTTAACCATTCCACCGGACAGCGCTCTCTCTCTCTCTCTCTCTCGTCAAAGCGTCGTAAATACATTGCGTATTTGTACATATAATTGTGCTTTCATTCCGCATTTGTTCATCATACAGAAAGAGCAGAATCGCACAGATGTACAGATCTGGCTATTGATAGAATACAGACGGCTGGGGTAGCAGCAAAACACTGTCGACCCGGCAGAGGGCGCGCGTCGTTCTCGTAGTCGGCGACGGTTGTCCGAATTACAGCGGCAATAGCAAAAGCAGTCATCATAAATTTCGCTTTTATTTACAGAATTCCGGTGCCCATGTGTGCATCCGCCCTGTCGCGTGATACCCATACAAAGATAGATAGCTAGCTGCGTACGATTTTTCGTTTCGTTTAATTACTCACTAGCGCAGAGGACTGGTGGTGCCTGAGCGTGGTTGAACACAGACGCAGCACTAGCAAAGCCAAATTTAGCTACCTCCAAAGAAGAATTCGAGCGCAAAAGACCGTTTCTTACGCAAATGATGGAACAGGGTAATAGTGAAAAATATTTTAGCGTTGTCGCTGTTGTGTTTATTGTTATCGTTGTCCGCTTTGGCTCATCGTAATTCGAACGCCTTTCGTGATTCGTCGAGACGACGACGAACCTACCCACAGCTGTTCTGTCATTTGTTATGAAGGCTCCTTGCGACCGATACGCAGCTTATGAAGCTAGCTATACCAACTAGAAGTCGTAGGACTATCATGTGCTTTAAACTTTCGTGCAGCATAAACAAGAAAGCGATGCTAAAAGCACGAGGGCTGGCTTTGGCTTCTGTCTGACGGTAGCTTAATTACTTCGTAACCGTGAAGACTGCCGAGCCGTGAAGTGAGTGGCAATCAGAAATACCAGTAGCTGCGGACGCCTCCGAGGTCAAGTAATCAACCCTTTTTTTCCTAGTTAAACAGACGGCAGATATCATGAAAAACACTATTACCTGTCCAGCGCTTGCGCGGCGAATGCTAGCAAAAATATACGTATCAACTGATTGCATTGAGACGCAGATCCGCCCCATTTTTTGGACTGAATATTATCGAGTATAGTGTCCGTACAGATATTAGGCCATAAACGAACCTGACTGCTACTTACCGTTGCCCTAAACGACGATTTGAACCATCGTAGCAATACGTCTTTTGACAAACCTAAAGCAAACTAGTTCCGGCTTCTGCAAACTGTTCATTAAACTACCTCGATTTATAAGTTCCGAAGGCGCCACCAGCCATTCTGAATACGCAAATTTTCGGACAAACGTCCTATGCCCCGCTAAGACTTGCAACATCATTAACAAACGGAGAATAGCAACAACAACTACTCTGGAGAATGCGGGTAGCAACGCACAACGTTGACATGAGTGGTCGGCCCCGTGCATAGGTCGTTCGTCGTTGCTGTTGTCGGTTTCGCCGGCAGGTCTACCACTCGTCCATGCAAACGGATTGAAGTAAGGCCACGGAGAGATTGGTGCTCAGGGGCCAGCGGGCGTCTGCTGTTTGGTGAAGGCAGCAGAAGCAATGCGACAGCCAGTGATAGCAGCAGTGGAGGGAAATCGCAATCTAAATGGCGTGCGGCTTTTCGCTTTGTTTTCCTGCTGGCTCCAGCGGCAGCAGTGTTTCCTTCATAGTGTCTGCAATGGGTAAACTGTCTGCCTCTTAGTCGTAGTAGCGACGGCTATTCTTTTCGGTCCCTATACTGGCCGTTCGACCGGTAGTGGGTTGAGCCGGCGTTGACGCCGCCTTGCGAGGAATGAAGCTTGTGGTGGATTTTATTCTCTCGGTTTGTTGTTAGCCTACTCCCTCTGAATCTGTGTCCCTTGCCCGTGGCCCACTACGGTAACCCAGTGCGGCGCCTTCCAAGTTTCCCACACGCCCTTATTCGTGCGCACCTCTCACTTATACGACACATACACAGCCAAACTCTATGTACCGTCTAGCTTTTCCCCTGGTCCGTCTGGGCACACGTCCCGGCGCTTCACCGACGTTGGCACTGGGTAACGGCGACCGAGCCAACAGTAGTAGTAGCATTGGCGGCAGCGAGCGAGGGCGGCGGGCGCCGCACAGCGGGAGAAGGATCATGGGATCAGTTGCCATGGTGACACCGCTAGGACAGACTATGGGGAAACCAAGAAGCTCGACTCGACTCGTTGACGCGAGTTGCGGGATGGCAAGCACTTCTACTCCACCCAAACAGTAGCAGTCGGCGAGCGACCACACTATACCCCTGAACAGTCGGACACGCTACTATTTTATCCTAGACAGACAGCCAGTCAGTCAGCAAGTCGCCACACAGATACTGGCGGCAAACCTCCAAAGATCTCTACCCTCTCCCCTGTGTACCCCACGCGACCAGCCTACCCTTACGACTACGCCGCACATCACGGCCGCATCACACCCTCGGCCCAGCACAAAACCCATTCGTCCGATCTCAGCGACGACCACGTTCGTTCACGTTTGCGCCAGCGAGGACTCGAAAAAGTAGCGGAAACTCTGCAGCATGTTCGGAACGTTGTCCTGTTTTCTAAAGTAAGCACAATGGGTTTAAAAGTAATACCCCTACTCACAGACATTAAAAAAGCAATAACAGGGTAACCAGCTTAACGCTACGCTAGAATGGTCATCAATACCATCATTCCAACATTGGCGAAACGCACACAGGGTCAAGAAGCGTCTTCCAGGTCCGGAATTTCGAATACTCGGTAATCGACTCAGCAACGACTGAATTCGAACGTTTTAAAACTGTTTGGTTCCATAAGTTGAGTAGCGTAGATGTATGCCGACTTAAACAAGTAGGTAATATTCATGATCAACTACATAGACGACCGCAAAAGCAGTTTCATCGTTCTTACGCAACGACTTAAGAGGTTATGGTGACACCAGCGATGCTGGCGAGGTTCGACGTACCCTTTCTATGAAGTTAGGCGGGGGATTTCTTTGAGTCACCCTGCCACCACTAACAGGCAGTGGGACAACGAGACGACGGCCAAGAAGGCTAAGGCGATGTGCCCTGCTTAGGCCTGTGTGTTCCTGTGTGTTGTATCCGAGCGCGGCTGGGCAGATGTGTGTCGGCTGTGTGGAAAAGGAAGATCAAAGTTAAAGCGTCGCGGGGGAATAAGCCCCGAAGAGGACTGGTAACGCATGTGGGTCCCGGGTAACTCTCCAGCTATTGTGCTCAGGGGATTGTCTGGCCGATGGTTTGCCTCCTCCATTGCTGTTCCTTTCTGTTGTTTATGGTTTCTTTTGCCTTCGCAGCCACACTCGTGCCTGCCTTCTGCCTAGCTGAATCCCGCTTGCGTCCGTTCTCCTTCTCTCTCTCCCTCAATGGGGAAAGCGGCAGGATGGGTGGGGGGTAAGGGTTTAGCCACGGAGAGATATCAGCTGACGGTTGGCAGTCAACCGACGCGCGCACACGCCTGCGGTGGCAGCAGCGAAATGAACAGGCCACTGCCATGCAGCACCATCCACGGTCCAGCCGCAGTTTTAGATGAGGGAGGACGAGCAGTCGGGCAAATTTGGGAGCTAGCGATAGGGAGACAGCGGCTTCTAGCTAAGCTAAATGACGGAAATGACCGGCCGACAGACGGACCAACGGATACAGCGCTACCATCACGACAGCACTGCAATGCTGACGAAGTTGTTCGTGCCGTCCATCCCTTCCTAGCGCTACCCACAGAAGTTGCAGTTACTGCCATTCATGCAGCCAAGTCAAAGATGCGTCGTGAGCCAAAAGTGATAGAGGAACGTCAAAAGGACTGCAATGAGAAAAAAGAGGATGGCAACGCGACGGCGTCCAAAACGACCCACATGAATGAAGATGACGCGAAACGGGCAGCCAGCCAGCCAGCCAGGCTGAACGGGCTGGAAGAAGGGGGCAAAGTGGTGATGAAAGAAAGAGGGCGACGCAAACGGTTAGTTTGCTTCGCTTTGTCCTTTTGCGTCTGCCGCTGCCCGTTAAGCGAATCATGGCTTGCAGTGCGCCTGGCCTGATTATCTATTGTAGAGAAAAGCCATATGACTAGTCATAATTTAATTCCTTTATGGCAGGATAATCTCCGCTAGATTCATCGTGGTATTAGATCTAACGGTGTATGATAGAATTTCAAATATATAGTCATGTCTAGACTAGAGCCATATGAAGACAGCTAACGCTGTTAAAAGCCGCAAGACGCTCTATTGCCAAATATACAATATCGTCATATAGAAAAGCTAAAATGAAAATATTTAAATCTAGTTATTTTCATCACGGCAGGCAGCTCGTCATCGCGGCGTGACGTACCGACGGTGCAGCGAATCGTCAGGTTAGGAATTCTGGCTGGTCATCCTTTTCGATTTCAACTAACCAATGTGTACCCACCCCAGCAACAACATTGAAGCAGAAAAAGACAGGCTTGGATAATCTGGGTCTGGCAGAACGGTACTTATTAGATCGAATCTAAGCGAATTAAGGAGCGAACGTCAACCGATCGATTAAATCAAAAATAAAAAAAGAAAACAGCTTATACCCTACAGTTAGTTCCCTGTAGACGCAGCATATATGAAAGCTTCGAGCGTTACTGGTTTCAGAGCTGCCATTACGTCGAGTCGGGTCTGCTATTACTAGGAGTTGGCTTTGGTCGTCGCTGTTGATGAATGCGTCAGTATCATGAACGTAAACGAACACATGTACAAGCATCTTTCGTCACCTCGTCTTTGTCGCCTATGACGAAGCGTGTTTCTTTCCACAGCCGCTAAGTTAAGAGTAGTTCCAACTAGAAGCCCAAACTATCCTAAATGTTACGGCGACGCCAACAACAAGATTTCAGCATACACACCAGTATTCATAGCCTGTAGCCCTAGATGCGTAGAATAGACCCCGCTGTGTTACGACCTTTTCCTCAACGTGGTCGTCATTTCGGCCATCCAGTGCGCGTTCCTACCACCACAGCAAATAAATGATAGCATGATCAAAATAGAAATATGCATTACCCCAGACAGATGCTAGCGTGTGTTGATGGTAGGGCACGTTGTTTCGAAGCACTGCACTGTGTTAGTGTCCACACTGACTGGCCAACGCTGTGCGTAATGTTTGTGCAGCCTGGCCAGAGCCCAACAACGCCCTTTACTCATGACGGAAAGATCAGCCATGAGTAAGCTATCGTAAATTGAACATCGGTGTTAGCTGGTTTTAAAACGGGGAGTAATTCGCCGTCAGTACTAGGGAGACAGAGTGATGCCAGAGTTCAACGACGAAGATGTTAACTGCAGTGCCGGTGAGGTGTAGCGAGCCTCTTTCCAAGCAGAAAAACCTTGGACGGGAGGAGGATGACCAGTACTTTAATACTTGTACAGCCAGAGTAGCCGAGTACAGACTGAATACATAGCCTTTTTTTTAGATACTGATTTCAGTCTAGTCCTGTTAACGCCAAACGCTGTTGTCTTTCGCGAACTACTACAACCGAGTGGGTGATAAACAGGCCTGTTTACGAAACGAGACTGCTAGCGAAAACAGATATGAATCAAACGCATAATATGGGTCCAATGCAAAATATTAGGGTTCGCGTGGGCTTGTCATGAGATGCTGATTACACTTGATGTGTAGCGATGAAAAATCCTTCTCGAATCATCTTAGATGAGTGAGCTCAGCGGCCATTACATATCAATGCACGTACAGATGGAACAAGCGAATAGACAACAATTTACCTTGTACCCTCTGGCTATAATCAGCTCTTGAAGACCAACATCAGCTTGTCTGACGAGCTTGACCTTTTCGTTTGGCCTAATCGGAGGGAGACACTATTTATTATGAGGAGTCTTTGGCAGCACGATAAAGTAATAGGACCCAGCAATTTGAACAACTCTTGTATTGCGGGGGATTAACAACGTAACGTTAATAAACGACACCTTCGAACAGCTGAGGAATAAGACAAGAAACTGGTTTCTTTTACTAAACGTCTGTGCCTTCAAGTAAGCCACCTATGACGCTACATAGCTGGAACAAACCCCAGCATGCTCTAATGATTCGCAAAACGACATTTGTAAGTACTGCGGACGAGCAACTATACTTGAGGCCTAACGCATACTCTGAGCATGGGGACAGAACTCGAGCATACAGGTATATAGACATTTGTACGTTGATGAGTTTTTCTATTCAGCCCAAATAAGCACCGTGGAATGTAAACATCGAATGGATATTTTCTCTATTTTTTCGGGCATTTGCTGAATGTTGACAAAAAACAAAGTAGGAACGAACACCTTGCGGTCAGCCGCTACATTCCTAAACCTTTTCGTCTCTCATAGGCCAAGAGGCGCGCTCTGCCTATTGTTTCTAATCGTTGTTTACCAATAGGGGGTATGAATGTCGTGCATGAGCCGATTCCACACCGAATTCAAATCTTGGCGCGTGCCATCACCGACTAGCTTTCTCTGTCGTCGTTAATCGCGGATCAGCTTTTTTTCAACGTAAGCCTCACAATTCCGCAACTGCTTTAGCAATAGCACTAGGTCGAATGAAGTTGCTTCGACGTTCCTTTATTTATTAAGCGTCCTTTTCACAACAGCAATGGTAGCAGCGGCGCTAGTAAAATTTGTCGCAAAGTGATTTACGTTCACACGATAGGGCTGACTGTGATCAAGAAATCGGTGGTGACAATAACAAAAACAACGCCAGAAAGTGATTCGTGCTAGCGCCGCTACTGCCGTCAGCATGGAACGTGCGACAGGATCCGCGTGCGCCCGCTCTACCATACAGACACACAGTAGTACCACGGTTTAGCTACGTTTTGCCTTCCTGTATCGTACGCATCTTGTTTATCAGTTTCTACCCATCTTCCTCACTAGGATTAGGCAGACTCTAGAAGAATTCGGGTACCGCGAATCATGTATTAGCAGCAGCAGCGGGCAGCTCACATGAATGTGGAGCAACGAGTCGAGGCCGTCAAAAGGAAGATATCAACAGTAGTTTGGTAGACTTTTGCCAATTCAGCTCACTAAAGAATCGCTGGCACACCAGCTCAGACAGATGAGTTGCTTATGGAAAGCTGGGGCGACGACGTACGCTTTATATTCACGTATCCGGTAGATCATAATCAAGAGGAACTTCGAGCATTTGACTAATTTCCAATAGAATTCTTTAGACGGCCAGTGAACAGTAAAAGAAGAGTAGAATCTAAAGCTTAACATGCGAAAACATCGCTACTTTGGCATCTCGGTCATTGGGAAAATGCACACGATAACAAATAACGGTTCGACATTGCTAGAGTGCCAGCGTAAATACGTCAACGCAATCTAATAGTTCTTTATAATAAATAAATAAATCTAATAATTTAAAATTTTAGGATCCACTCTGGTCAAATATGAGTCCGTTATACTTAATAAGGGATCATAGATCCCAACACTGTCGAGTAAAGGAGCCACCGTCACGTGAAATCCAAGACGTCAACTTACCTCAAATGCCAACGAAAAAATCATTAAAGCTAATTCTGTCTTTTCTAACCTACCGGATATGACGGACTAACTTTCCAGCTATTCAATTGGCCATACATTACTTAATACGGGCTGGCACGTACTATAGTAACCACAATATGCGTGAGCCCCTTCTTCTAACTCTCACGTTTAACTAGTGGCATTCGATAATCAAAAAAAGAAGCTCATAAAGCTGTACTGCTTACCTTCTTGTGCATTAGCTTCTTTGTGCATTTTGGTTATTAACGGAACCCATAGAGGCCAATTCGGTCCTGTTTTGCAGCTGATTCATACAATGTTGCTCTCTCGGTGATGTTCACCGGCCACTGACTGTTACCATTTCATCTTGTCGCCTGGCCATGCGCGTATTGACGGTTTGTGATGATTCCGTTTAGCGTCACCGACGCTCGTCGGTGCTTACCACATACGGAGCGCTCTCTCCGTGTCGCTTGGACGCTGTGCGCGAATACAACACTCAATGGGCGCGTTACGTATACCAGTGGGACAACTGATTAACAATAAACCCACCAGGCCACTGATAGACACGCGAACCGCACGGTACAGAGTGGATGTCCGATGACGATGTGCAGTGCCAGACAGAAAAAAGAACCAAAACTCTTAAAAGTCAATCACTTATCGTAAGTACCTAACGTACCTCCTTCTGAGGACAAGTACGCTTAAAATGTTCGTGTCGGCTGAAGTGCGCTCTCAGTTTTTGATTCGCCCAGTCGACGACGTCGACGCTGACTTCAACGCTGACCGCTACCAGCGACGCGCCGTCCTGAGAAACAGTTTTAGACAACGATACCTGCTTGATGGTTGCCGTTAAGAGCCAAATGACAAGTTAACATAACGAATGGTCGCGGCTTATGTCCCTGGTAGCTCTTGCTTGTCCTATGCACGTCAGCCAACAGCTGTAGGGACAGACGATAAGTGCGCCTTCGTTAATACTGTTTTAGACATTAGTTGTTGTCAAAGTTATTCGATGTAGTACTGTGGCCGCCGACCCACCGTTGCCGGTAACAACAATGTTTTGCGAACGGCAATAGCCGGGGCTGTTTCCATCAACGTAGTGGATGAGTGTCAGCCGCAACTGTCGCGGCAAGCGCCGCCGTAACAAGCGGGGCAAGACGAGCGGCACGTTGTCAAAAAATAAGTGTGCATCAAACGATCATCACCATACCATTGCCGTTTGTCGTAAGCGGCAATAATATTGATAATAACAGATAATAACAGGCCACGACTGACAGGAGAGCCTGAGAACTACAAATAGCGCTTCCGAAATAGACGAAAAGCCATTGCTTTAACGACCAATCAGAAAGGCAAATAACTTGCGCGTAATCAGGCGGGAACTGAATGTTACCAAGCCCAACCGAGCTGACGGCGGATTCGACAGCGACGCGTGCAGTCGCATCGTCCGAGTCGTTTGCCCACTGCGTTCTCGTGGAGATCGCGAAGAAGATCAAGGACGGAAGTAGCACCGCAGGATCAGGAAGGCTTCCACTCAAATACAAACAATGTCCTGTTGTTGATGTCAATGGAAATAAAACTGTTGCCGCCACAGTGTATCCCATGGCGAACATTATGCATCCGCAGAGGAATCCGCGAACGACTATGATTGTTGTTCTCTGTCGAAGAGCTCAGTGGATCATTGACGTATAGGATTGTCGTTAAATAAATGATCGTAAAGGATCTCGTGATCCTTATTGTTGCCGCTGTGCTTATTCGTTTACCGATCGTCGACAGTAAGATGTAGAAATATCCCGAGTTGTCTAGAAGAAACTATGGAGACTTCAAATATGTGCTGTTTATTTCGACTGCAACAATTATCAATCAACCGCTAACACAGTCTATCTGTTGACAATGGTTACCATAGTCTACTTTAAAGGTAATTAACTTATACAGGCATTTCGTAGCTTCGCAGCTTTCACGAGTAACTGGGTTACCGAGATCAATAACCAGGTAGACAAACTGGCAGTCACCAGCGCGAGCCGCGTCGACAACGATGTCGAAATTGTTAAGGCAAATGCGTAGGCCGCATAGTTCTGTGATCGGCACAGGTCAGGTCTGCGTGCATCGGCGGAATACTACCGCCTGGCGTACCACATATATCAGATCATCCAACCGCGCTCACCGGATTCTTAACCACTGACGCCCATAGCGCCTCGAAGTTTTTGCTCCATACAGAAGGAATGCAAATCGAACGCTTTCGCCGAGTCGAAATCAAAGTCAAGTAACCAGCAAATCCGCTAGACGGCCTAGCAGCAGCGACGACAGCAACAGTAGCAGCAACAAACGCTTAGTGAATGACGCAGTCGACGCTGGGGGGAGGAGACCTCTGGGGTAGATGGAGGGGAGGGGCACAAGAAGCCGTTCTCGGCTAGAGCGCTCAGCTTCCCCCAATGGTATGATGGTTGACGAGTCCGGTGGCGCCGTACTGTTGGAGCTGGGTACGACGCCGACTATTGTCCTGATAGGAGAAAACCAGTAGCGAGAAACTGTAGGATGTCAGCATTCGATATTGCTTACTAGCAGTGATTACAGTCGGTAGTGGGTTCAAGAGCTATTGGGGACCTCTCAACTCGTGGGATGGAAATGAGACAGACGGTAGCAATCACTACCGCGCTAAACAGTGTCCCGTTGGACTTCGATGTTAAATTATGTCTGGTATGTACGCGGCGTACGAAAGTTAAACGTGCATGTATATAGCAGTATTATATGGAGGGTTTGCTCGATCGGTAGATGGTTGACTGTACAGGGAAAAAGCAACGGAAGAAGAACAGATAGATAGCGCTAACGGTCATGACGTTGCTGGGTGGCATTTAGCCGAACCTCTGATTAAAATGGAGCCTTCTGAAATAGAATTGACTGATCGCAGCAGCTGATTGTGCCCGATACGATGGTCCATAGATTAGCTATTTCTTGTATATATATATATAGCACACAGTAAAAAAAGCTATGAAAAGTAAATTAAATGCCGAACCACTTCCGGATTTTTAGCCTTTGTATAGAATTATAATATTATGTGTCATGATGCCTGAGGTTTCTCCTGGGGTACCCGTGGATCTTCTATAATTCACATATACCGCTGAAGCCTTGAATAACTATCAGAATAAACAGACAGATTGAGACGCTCCAGTTCTATGTCATTATCAACAAAACCTAATACTCAATCTTCGCGGTTTTTCTATTAATAATAATAATGGTATAGATCAGACTATAAAATTAGGTAACGCATAGTACACAACGTTTCTGAATGCCGTTTCTAGCTATAGAGCACTAACGAAATCCTATATGAGTCCACCTATTTCCTATCCAGTCGCACACAGGCTATGTACGAGTATTTTGATTAGAAAATGTGCTGCAATATCATTAGAATGATACCGAAATGAACAGACAGGGTGGGTTGAAACAAGAGAAAAATCATTAACAAGACAACGAGTGGCAATACGACGTGTGAGTCCCCAGTGGTGTCGAGTGTGTTGGGCGGTTCCAGCCTCAGTTTGGGTTCGAGACCCGACCGTCCCACTATATGCTGGCTTTTTGATCTGGCAATATTTTCATTACATGATTATGCGCAGCAGAGGAGACCCGGGTTAGTCAGGCCGGGTGGTTTGTTAGACGCAGATCGAACTGCGTCCCCTCACTTTTTGCTTGCTCTAGACAATTCAGATAAACAGACGGACCAGTCAACCGATAGGACAGTCTTATATTCTTCTTTTTTCGATGTCGGAGGTCACCCATTACCGCTGTCGGCAGCGCTCAATATGCAAGCGCTATCTACTTTCCTGTGAACTAGTTCATGTTGAACATGTCACAAACGATGGAGCATTAAGCACTGGACCGCGGGTCGTCTCTGACGCTCGTGTGATCTACATACATCATTTCTTATGTTCTTCGACTATTCCCAACTCAGTCGGACTACCTCGCGGCCGCTAAATCAGCGGCCATTGGAGCCCATCGGTGTCAACCATTGGCTCCAGCGTCCATTGGCGCACACATATAAAGTCCACAGCGAGTGGTGTAGGTACAAAGGCCAAACGCAGCTTCGTCCTTGCTAGGTTCCACCGGTACTGCCATGCATGCATGCAGAGCTGCCACCGTTGATGTCGACGCTACTCGTGATGATGATGATGATGATGATGTCTAATGAAACTCCATCCTCACCGCGGGGCGTCCCATCTCCGCATAGTTCTCTCGTTCTACATACATCTGTACTGTTTCAGCGTACGAACGAACCAAGAACAAACGGCCGATCGCTTCGATCGTCTGTATGGCGAACAACATCAGCGTTCGCAACAGCAGCAGTGGCGGGAACAGGCTGCAACGACAAGCGAGGATTCCTGCCGCAAACGAGCGAGCGAGCGATCGATGGGCCAACCAACTGAAATGAGATTCGAATCCTGACAAGAGAATATCTTAGCAGGAGCAGAACCTCGCAGTGGAAAAGGACGAATGTAAGGAGCGATGCTGAGCAGAAAAGTAAAATAGTCGGAAATTAGCATCGACGCAGTCAACAGCAGTTGTGGCAAAAACATCATTCTTAGCCATAGCAATGCCTATGAGACAGACAGGGGAAATAAGGGGAGCTGTTGCGCACTAAAAAAAGACAAAGAACTATCTAGGTTGAAAATACGAGAAGAACGAAGTTACTGAAAATCAAAGGTGAGAGCTAGAGAAAATACGCTGCTCTTGCCTGTAGATAGGCAGGCAGACTGATGAGCCCTTTAGTTCTCTTCTAGACCGGCTCGAGGACAGGAGTCATCGTCTAATATCAGTCATATTCAGCAGCCATCGGACCAGTCACCACCACACTCCGGACGGTAACACGAAGAGAATTGATCAAATAGGTTTTCTCTATTTTTTCGTGCTCGTGTTCTTCACGATGACAACGCGAAGAATCAGTCGTTTTTGTTCTGCTCACTTCACGGAAAACGAATCGAACCAACGAAGTCGGGAGCCAAAAGACGGACCCACCAATGAAACAGGCGATACTTTAAGGCCTATCGACCTACCTATGACCCTTCTTCAATATGGTCGGGTAGCGTGGGCGTACGAAATAAGCTGGGAAGAGAAAGACAGAGAATCTGAACGCGAAAGAAGAGGGGGTTGCGGGCATCCTCACGAGAGGAGTCAAGCAGCGTATGGACCGATAGCCTGCCCGGAGCACGTTAGGCCATGTAGGATCGTTCGACCGAAACAGGCCGCGCTGTCATGACCCGACAGTTGATGAGCTCTCTGTACAGTAGTGAAGCAACCGCCACCGCCAATATTGGTGTTCGTAACGGTAGGCGTAGATGGGCGTAAGTGGGCGGCTCCCGCTTAGCAAAGCCCGCTTGTTCACTTCGCATGGAATGCGATCCGCCTACTCCCCTCGGTTGCCCCGGTGCCACTGCGGTAGTTACCGTTGGATATGCCCCTATCTGTTTAACGTCCGCGTATGGCCAATACTACGCCACCCATTGGGCTCCAAACAGGTGATAATCACATCAAAACACAAATTCAGAAGAATGCACGAGAGTAGCAGCTTCTGCAGCTATCGAGGATAGAAGAAAAATTATTTGAAAACTTAACGATTCAATTGAAACGATCTATCTCAGCGAGAACTGTCACTCTACGTATGGTCATCTATTTAGACATTGACTACTTTGTACGTCAAAACTTATCCCATTGTCTCCATACACATGATCGAGCCAAAACTCTGATTTGGAAAAACAGTAATTTTGCTTTACAATACTTCGACAATTTACCGAATTATATGATAACTAATGAAAAGGCGCATCAGCAGTAGTATCTTTGTTGTCCGCGTCCTGATTCGCCCAAGATTTACACCTTTCAGCCGTCTATATGTATATATACATATATCCTAATCGTGTCTGAAGGAGAGTTTAAAACGTGGGGCGTTTTTCCAAATTGAAAACGACCCAGAATTGGGACGGACGTCGCATGCGGCATGGGATCGACTCGCCGTCACCGATACGGGTGTGCATATATTCGACACGGATTCGCAGAGTTGAGTGGTCTCACGATGACGGCGACCGCAGATCTGAAACGATCTGAACGATGAAACCTTTTGCGCGATTTCTATGAAATCGTCACTAAGCACGCGAATGCCTACGACATCGATCTATTAATAGGAAACGTGCAACATACGATGGTTCATTCTGCACTCCGCTTCTTTAGCAAATGAAGCAGATGGTCCTTTACTCAGATCACCTATATTGAGTGACCTATAGATGAGTATATGCTATGTTTAACGATGCGCCTCGTCTTTGAGCAGTAATCTGCACATACAGTATGTCCAGCATAGCTTGCGTAGAATCACAGTGTTCCATCATCTATAATGTGCCGTTTCGTCGTAATGGGACCTAATAATGGGACGTAATACCTAATGGGAACGACTATGTATGGTGTTCTGGAAGGATTATTGTCCAAATATGCATCGCAACTTTGCTGCTATTTTTATTTCAAAAGAACACGAAGGGACAACCGTAATCCCTATTGCATTATTTAGGTTAGCTCACAATCAATTCAACAGCTTCCATTACCTTAGTAATAGAACTCAACAATTACGTTGACTTGAGGAGACGTCGGACTAAGAACACGGGCGCATGTACGCCACCCTGTCGCCATCGTCTAGTGGCTAGGTGACCTTAGTTTAGTCGTAGCGTTCGTGTTGACAGTATCAACGGAGCTATCTAGCTAAATTTAGTTACTTACGCACACACACACACACACGCAGTCAAACAATCTTGGACTTCATCCGAACATAACAATACAAACCCATATTGTTAGAAAAACGATCGCCGTCGCTCATACGCTACGTTATATGGGTGGGCAAAAACAGTGGCAGCTAGAATAGAAAAACAAAACGGGGAAATAATAGACAAAAGTGCGGAAGTGCACTGGCATCGCTACTGCTGTTGCTAGGAGCAGAAGTCTGCGAGTCAATGTTTCTTCTATGGGTTGCCGTTTGCAATGGAATCGCTGGATTAGGTCGATGCTGCCAGAAGCAAGTATGAAAAGGAAACGCAGTAACAGAAAAATTTCCTTATGGACCCGATTGGTTTATCTCTCTGGATTCGAGCCGGTTTTCTGCCGATATTTAGGTCCGATCCGAGTACACCGGCTACTGGCATCGTAATAAAATGTACATTAAATAGGAATTGGGTTGATAGTAATCAGGATGTTGATGTTAATTACCTACGGAGGAACCTTAATCAGAGTAAGTTGCGGTGTTGCCGCTAGTGAGGACATCGCTCTTTGTGCTATACAATTGAGCGCTACAAATATTTATAAATATTGAAAGGCTATTCTACAAAGTTGGTAAAGCAAAAAAAAATTGCATATTATATTTACCCGTATGAATGACCCAAGGGAAAATAGACACTGCATTGATTTGTGGTGGTCAAGCTTTTTTAGCTTTTCTATTCGATAACGCCTATGCGGAACTAATCACAGAAATCGATAACTTGGCCTAACCCGATCCACCTATTGGTTCCTGGATTCATCTGCCATGACCGTCCAAAACATACTATTTATGCGCATTCAATATTTATGAATTTTACTTCATCTCTTTTTGTGCTCGCAATTTAAGTCAGTCCTTCGGAACCTTAGGATAATAATTAGATTATATTATAAACATATACATGCACGCATTTGTAGCAAATGATAGCAGTAACAGCGGTAACTTATGTCAGTAACAAGCCGGCCCGTCGCTTCATTAGTGCAGGATCGCTGCTTTTGTCCGCTTTGCCATTTTCAAGCTCGTATAATCTCCTCTATCTCTATTGTTGTTATTATCATTATTATAATTAGCACGGGTAATTAAGTAATATTATGACAGCGGCTAGTATCCAGACGCAAACGTAGCTTGGTGCATGCTCGGCGGCTGTAGCGAGGGCGTCCAGCACGTCATAGTCTTCGCTGCCAGTGGCCGAAGACTAAAAGCCACAACAACAGCATCTGCCGATCGAGGCTTGGCCAAAGCTGAACCATCGTTAGCGGGCAAGCCCAAGGAAGCTCATAGTAGCGCTGTTGTCGTTGGCACCGAGGGCTTGCCGTTTACGGAATGGCTGATCGTCGCCATGACCGCGCTGACGCTGCTGATGTTACCACTGGTAGTGACCAGTTGGCATATTTCGCTGATCGTTTTGTTGGTGCCTGCCATCATTTTCTGCTCCTGTAACCAATTTTGGGGTGGCGGCGCTGCCACCAGCCATACGCGTCCCCATGGACCCCATCCCCTGTTTATCTGTTGTATAATATGTTACGTTGTTGCAGACTCTGCTGCTGTTATAGCGTCTTGGTGGCCCACTGCGGCAGCAACACGCTTTGCTCCAACAACGGCTAGCAAGTAGCTATATATATATATATCACCAAAACGAGCGGCGCCATACTCGAACAGAAATCTCAGCCGTCTAACGTGCACTCGGCTGTTGCAGCTGTTGTTTGTATACTACATATACAACGGGCATGTCTTAGTGTATATGCCTACGTGTACGTGTCTATATGGACCCCGCCCGTTCTCTACGCGGCCGCCGCCATGACAGTCACCGAGGTCGTCGATTAAACTGAGCGAATCGACCAGCGACCAGGTTCAAATAAGTCGGCTAGACGGAGAGACAATACGGTAGTCTTCAGACGGCTCCGATGATGTCGTTCCGACGCTAGCGTTATGTCCTGCCCAGCCGATCGACCGACTGACTTCAACCGCTACTGTTACATTGAAGTCACCATGTTAACAATGATTATAAGAGGTACACACTCTCCCGCACAGGCGTTTTTCCCATCGTTTGTCCTATTCATATGGGCTGAGTCGACAGCCACATTTATGGGGGCAGAAGCTCCGAAGACGATCCAAACAACATCAGTGCCAGACACAAGCAACACTACGAATCAGATGGGCCACGCTCGCTTAGAAAATGAGGCTATACGCATAGTAATATCGTCGAAGGCGTTACTAATACTATTGGCTAGCAATAGTTGCTAGATAAACGTATGTCCCTACATTTGTGTTGTATATGTGTGTGTGTGTCTTGGTGCGTAAGTCCCGCATGATGTAATACTACTGAGGGGTGGGACTGATCTGGACCGGATCTCTCATGAGGAGCGGCGTCGAACAAAATGACGAAGTTATTGCCGACGGCCGCTGCTGCGGTGCGGTGCATCACCAGAGAGGTACAATAATGACCGCTCCCAAAGGAGTGGCTAAGGATCGCGCTGATCCCGCGCACTTTGCCACGCGGTCGTTGCTTTCGATGTGTTTGGCCCGTCCACCGGCAGAAGCGGCCATGGACCGCGGCAGCAGCAGCGGCATCTGGGATCGCACTGACTGAAGTGGATTGCAACCGCAAGAAGCGCCCTCCTCTTCGAAGAAAAAACAATTGTGGCTTCGCCACAACTACGCTGAAGACCCGATGAGTCTCGAAGTTTAATTCTTCACAGTGGAAGCAACGATGCAGGGATAATTTTGTCTGTCTGTCTGTCTGAGGAAAGCCTGATGGCGCACCTCTAGGTAATCGATTGTGATAAGGTTCGTCTGAATGGTTGACCCAGTGGTGTTGCATTCCTAGTCGAGTACATGGTACATATACTCAGTGTGCCAGTTAAGTATTCTTCTTAGTAATGAAACAATGATAGCTTGAAAGATGATTTGTTTCTTCCTTTTTTGTTTTGAAGTGAGCTCTATGCTTGTAGGACTTGTAAAAGCCATGTCGTGTATCGCACGTATTTGTAGGTACCTCTATCATATGCTCTATATGCTGCAAAATCGAGGCCTTTTCCATACAGTTGCAAGTGTATCAGATAATATGTAGACGCTTTTTATTATCACTACGCCAGTCGAGGTGGCGTGTACGATCGTGGACGAAAAGTGCGAGTCTTAGAATAAAAGAATGTTTTCGAGGATAATTACAGTGCTTAATCGTATCTGAGGTCGACGGAAGACCAACAAATGAACAAGGTGGTGGTGACGATGTACATTGAGTGTCGTTCAATTCTCGGGGGAAAACTCAGATTCTCGATACCGTAAATCCAATGTTCTTCTACTGAGAAATGACGAGCTCTCTTCCGTAGTGATTTTCCTACAATAGACAATTATAATCTTCTTACACTCAGAATTGTATTCGTGCATAGGCTGTGAATCAGCTGTGCTGTCCATTATACTTGAGCAAATGCAGGACGCTGGCCGCGGACCCCACCACGCCATTTATCGCAACCGCCCAAAAACACCGAGTATTTTTAATTTTAAGTCTGCCATAAGCGGTCGGTCTAGTTAGAAGGCCAGAGGAAGAAAAAAACCACAGCACTTAGTGGCATTTTAATAGTGAAAATAAAAATACAGGGAAAATATACCGTGAACTATCCAGGGTGCTTTTCGTCAGCCGCTACCAACACTGTCATTATTATCACCGTCATTGCTTACATTATACAGGTCGCCTGCAGGCTACACGTCTGTACATGTGTGTATATATATATATAAACACACGAACGGCCAATAACACGCGAACGAAAATTCAAAACGTTATGCTGTGTGAACACCGCTCGAACAATATGATCCGAATGGCGGGAAGATAACGAATACCGTAACGACGCTTGGTCGGTAGTTTTTTGCGTATTTTTTTCGTTTTTTTTTTGCTTTTTAGTACAACCACTTTACGAATCGTAGACAACAACAACGACAGCTATATGAATTTTATTGTGGTCACAGGTCGCTGTTGCAAACAGTCCACGATGAAGTACCGCATCGTTTCGTTAACTGTGAGGTCGATGCAGGTCCCAATGAAGTACATTGCTTTGGCGACTGGTAAGACAGACTGGCGAGAAAAAGCTATATGACACGAAAAGCCGAAAAAAAACCAACGACGACAACGAAGTAGCAGGGGACGATAAACATAGCGGCGCATGGAGTACCGAAGTTGGCCATTGCGTCATTTGTTCATCGACGACGATCGCGGCTGACATTCGAACGAAGTGAAACCCTTAACGGCGAAAGGCTCAACTAATCTGCTATTATAAATAGCACAATTTATAAATGGCGTCCCTGCAGCCGTACCGGCTCGACGTAGCGTGGCGTAGCGGCCGATCGATGTCGTGCATTTACGAGCCTTCCTTTTAATCGCTTCATAATTTTGTCTTCCGTTCATTGTCTGTTTATTCGTTCTGTGTCGTTATCGTCTATGCCACCGCTGGTGGCGTCATTGTATCCGTACGTATTTTTCGAATCACAGCTGTATTTCTTTGATTTTTCGTACGTCGTATTGTACATGGCACAGCAGCGGCCACTTCATGCTGGACACCAGCCCAGTATAGGTAAGTGGTCAAAGGGTGAAAAGCACTTCAAGTCTTCAAACTGCACCAACCGCAGCAGCAGCAGCGGCACCAGCAATAACAGCACGAAAAAAGCAAAAATATCGACTCAATCACCGTTGGCGGCTTATAGCAATAATAATCATCATCGTAGTATTGAGCTTCAGCTATACTCACGGACAGAACCACATTTGTTGTTATAATGCTATGCAATGCCAGTTAGTATGACGATGTTACGAATGATCGAAGTTAAACTACTTAGATTCTAACTTGATCTGCTCGGGAATTCTGTAAAATTTTGCCATATATAATTTGTCTATTTAACAGATCTTGAAAGAACGCAAACAGCTTAGTAAAAGGGACACGTGGACGAGAACGTGTTAAAATTTGATTTGTCTATTTATCTATATCACTATTGTCATGACCATTGCGTTGCTTTCAAATGCCGCCAACATCAATAGCTGTACTGTTATTCTGTCATTTTTCTGTGGTTTATTTCTTTTTTTGAGTTATTTCTTCACCATCAGCCATGACTGATCGAAATGGAATGCTTTCGTCCACCTTTCGGGACTCCCATAGCCGATTGATTAATTGACTCAGGTTTTCGTTTTTGCTTTGTCGTCGCTAGGATTACCACTACGTCATATCCTTGCTACTGCTCTTTGTGTTCCCCTGTAGTCGATCCACCGGCCAGTTCGTCTTAGGTATATCCGTTTTTAACGGACCCGCTTTTTGATCGGCGGAGCGCCTGGCACACGTCCGTCGAACGACGCTCGTCGTCGCCGCGTACTTCTGCGGTTCGCGTGCCATCGATCCACATCTAAAGGGATACGCCTTGGAACTTCCAGTGGATTCAAGCTAAAGGCCCGAACGCCAGCGGGCAGCGACAGGGGGAAAAAGGCACTCAGTTTTACTCATACTACAGCGCCCGTCTACGAAAGACCTGCTACCATTGGTGAGCCGCGCACGGATTGCTGCAGCAACGTAAGACGAAGCATCCATCAAGAACAGCGCCAACTTGTTTCTGCCTAAACATAGACGTCGTGGCGATGCCTATGGGCAGCCTCTGTAATCGAATCCTGATCTATGGCAATTATCTTTGCGTCTAATACCTCTGATTGCATCAAAATCTAGTATATGTGCGTAAACAAGTAATGAAGTCAAGAACAAAGCTCTGATGAATAACGCGATGGAGGTAACAGCTTCTGTTGTACCACCAAAAAAGTCCGACTAACCGTAGCTAATGACCAGAAATTGGCGCTGAAAGATTAGCCAGGACTAGATTGTCTTTCAGCCAACACGTCCTATATGTGCCTGCAGAGGGTTATCGTTATACGCGGAACAGTAGAGACTAAGCGGCACTTAACCCTGCTGTATCTCAACTACCTTAAGCTTAGGTGACAGTGTAGTCTCTCTTGTAAAGCAAAGTTCTATATATTTGGATCAATACGTTACGTTAATGTCGGGTATAGGCTCTGACTGGCTACGATCCAACGATGGGGCAAAGGAGTACATCCCAGACAGGTATTCTCATCTGTTTTGTCGTCTTCGCTCCCGCTAGTGAGTGTCACAAAAATGATGATGTTCATAGTGAGGTACTGTCGTAGAGGCGTAGACAGACGTATAAGTGGTCGTTTCAATTTCTCTTTCCACTGATCTACATTGTGGGAGTTCATTTTCCTCTATCGTAAAGCGAACCTGATGCTTTTCAGCGGGGAACAGAAGCGCTAACCATAATACAGTGTCGTAGCGTCAGTGGCGAAAATAACAAAATCACAGTATTGTAGGACGCTGTGGCCGTCCGAGTCTGTTACTAGAACAGACAACGAACTGGCGAAAGGACGATGAGATCGAGTATGAATTCCTCGGGTATTTACACTTGGCTGTAAATCGGGGCTTGTTTTGACTGCGCGCTCAGGGAGTAGTGCAGCGACTGCCACGAGGTCCACCATATCAGAGATTGACCCGCACCCCTCTTTCAATAAACAGTCACATGCATGAATGCACATAGTACACACGTTCACGTCCAATCAGACACACACAGATGAGTTCCGTGTTGTTGTCGTCGTCTACAGTCGTGGATCGTTACCTCTTCAACGTTCGCCGTCGTATAAAATCTACCAGTTTTAATACAGCATCTGTACGTTGTTACTTGTATGTATATGTCACCGCGATTGTATAACGTCTATGCATGTGTGGGTGTAGGTGTTTGTCTGTCTATACGTCTGTACAATGGTGCGAATGGCGGCCGGCTGGTGTGCGTCGATTATCACGGCGATGCAACCTGAGTCATCCGTTAGATAACGCTGATCCGAAAGCGGTTATGTCACTCGACACTTCATATAAGATCGCATACAAACACATCAAACGTTTACTAATAAACACTTATTTTCCTTCCAGCGTCGAGCATGTGAGAAAACAGTATTAAATGTTTACGGGGCGAGGCAATCGTTACATTGGTCGCGGACATAACGCACAAACAGTCACTTCTTACAACAAACAGCAGTAGTATAGCAGGCACAATACCAACAAGTTAGTTTTTTCGCACACGGGGTGTGTGTATTCGTAGGATCGTGATGAGTCAGGGGGGTTCGGATGACTATGCTACTTATTATTGACGTTGTTACAGTTTTTGAATGGAACAGAACTTGTAGCGTTTCGGATAGGTGACGCTGATTTAGCAGGGACAACGAATCGGTTTAAGATGGCCGTAACACCGACCTAGAGTTTCTGTTATGTGGGAGGATAGAAAAGGCTCGAGAACACAGAAAAGTAGCTTGCTAAAAAGACTGAACGGTCGTAGCTCTTTCAGACTGTTTTATAGGGTGTCGCGTTCTATATGCCCATACGGACGAGAACATGGTACATTCATTCACTGCGATTTTAGGGGCATGTTCGATAAGGCGGAAGTTGCTATCGAAGAGGTCATAAACTTATTTAAGAGAACCAGCTGAAAAGGAACTAACGAGTTCCTCAGGTCCGGCTATTATTGTTGTTACTAGCACAAACGGCGATACCAGTAGCATAAGGTGTTGCAAAATAGAATAAAGTTGACAGAACAACCCAAACAAAAAAACAGAAGTCGACACCGTTCTAAGATGATTTTCGCCTGCACGCGTTCACTCCAAACGAGTGCATATAAATCTGTTGTCGCATAGGTGACCGTTTCGCTTTAAACGTTCCGCTCACTGTAGACCCGATTTCTGTTTTAGCATTTCGACCGTTTCGAACAGCGGTTCGGGTTTCTGTAGAATCACAGGACAAGGAGCAAAATGGCGGGAGAAAATAGGGTCGACATTTTCGGAGAACGCCTTAATTGGCTCGTGAGGGTAAGCGAAGAAGGCTGAGAGCGACCTCGAAGAGAGAAGAGCCACGCTACTGTGAGAAATAAGCAATAAACTTGTGACCTGTCGTGGTAAAACGATAAAGCAGAAGCCACTGAATTACCACGCTATAGAGTACCACTGTGACAGGTGGCGATTTCTCTTTTGACGCAAGCAGCTGTATTTTCTATATATTCATAAATATATTGATTGATTGATGAATTGAGGATTTCTGAGCAAGAGCAGGCGATAAGTGCGGGGTTTCGAGACTGTGCAATCGCTCTGGCACCACAAGCGATAGGTACACAAGGCATACAGGCGGTGAGAGCGTAACGTACGAATTATCAACATTTCCGAGGTGATCTGAGCCATATACTTAGCAAGAAGCGGAAAGTTCTCAAAGATTTCTTTTGGTTGGAGTAGCCAAAGTGAGTTTACAGACTTGGCCGAGCGGAATCATTTTCGAGGCGCATTGTACCCATTAACAGACCAATGGAACACGATCGAGTAGCGTGACAAAGTGTCGCACAAATCTGACTACTTCTGAAAGGGTAGCTCGGCAGACGGGTACTCCAGAGTCATCCGTTCCATCAACTCAGATCAGATGTTTTCAACTATTCTGTCTACAAACATTCGTTTTTTTTCAGCCTGCAATATTCTTTCATAGAAGTTATTTCGATTTTGCAACCTTCGGCCGAGGATCAAAATCGTAGATTGCACTTTGCAATTGCAATACCATCAATTCACCAAATCTATTGCCTTTGTCGATCCCTGACACAAGCGGTTCATCACAGTTGCCATAATACATAGGCGATTGCAGACCGCCCTATTACTTCGATTTGGCTCGGTATAGAGCCGCTGTACCCCAAACATGTCCACCATCTGCTCTGGTCGTGTTATTTTAGAGTGGTGAGGTGATGACTGGTCGCCTCTGCGGTTGGACTTCTCTTTGCAATGAGTATATTAGATAGTATTTTGATTGCATTCGCTTGCGCCAGCCTCTCTCCGCCTCGTACCGCAGGTTAAACGACTTCCCCTGAGTGAGTGGCGGCGGCGGCGGCGGCGACTTGCATTGCATACCCCAGCCATCCTTTTTCTTCACTTCCCCAACCCCTCAACCCCCCGTTTCTTTTCTGTCCATACTAGTTGTTGCAGTTGGGCGACACTCGCTAATCGCAGAATGCTGCAGGGGTTCGGGCTTAGTTTGCACTATGTTGCGTCTTGTGCGCTCGATACACTAGCATGCTAGGACGAAACTGGGCGCTTTAACCCAGAGAGTGCGATCGAAAGAGAAGGCGATCCCTGACAAAATGGACTCTGCGGCAAGCGGCTCGGTGAAGCATTTGCGTGGATTCTTCCTAATCGCTGATCGCTCTCAAAGTAAATCACTTCAGGGCGAATCCGCTAGCTAGACGAGAGGGGTGGGGGAGAAAAGGGAGATGAGCTAGCGAAAGATATTGGCTTGACTACTTGGTACAGAGTTCTTATGCTGCTGGGTAACTGGGCCGGTTGGTCGATTTGTATTGATCGGTACATGCGAACGCTATTCGTTGGGTTCTGCCACGACTGGTGGCCATGTTGTGTACGATACCTAAAGATAACTTGTTGACAACTAAGTGACTGCATAATGGCGCGCATCGAATAGACATAATGGCGCACATAAAGAACCGTGAAAGTTCTGCCGGATAGAAAGGTGCAGTGACAAAAGAAAGATAAGTAGGCCATACAGCGGAAGTTGTGGTTTTTGCTTCGAATAAAAACAATGAATATTGGTGACGGCCTACGTACGGCCCATTAAGTGGACGGCTTTCATATTTTAATTAAAAGAACAGAGTTTAAAATGGTAGGACAAGCGTACTTTTACACAGCATAAACGCCATATTCTCAACTACGCTACGCATTTATATCACCTCCGGAAGACATTTGCGTCGATAGGATTCGACGATACCCTAAAACACCGGCAGCGAGGTTCAGTATAGGAATCGTGTCGGTCATTTCAGCTACCGCTCGAATGGAGTAAGTTATAATCAGCCACTATTTTCGTGATAAAAGAATATCCGTTGCATTCTAACTAACTACCCTAGTCGTATAAATAAAAGGCTTATTTAGACTAAACTGACCAATATAGGCCCACTGATGAATCGATGCATTCCCGCCATTAGTATAAGTGGGGTGGATCCTTACATGACCATGGAGGAGTGCAAATGACACCTTATAATATATCATACAATATTTTCTCAGGATCCCGACGTCATTTTATCGACAGTATCGCCGTTGCCAATATCGTCGTTGCCTTGTTACAAAATAGAACTCGCAACGATCAGCGATGGCCATTTTTTTCGCGCATCTACACCATCGTCGTGATTGTCATTGCCATCGTCAATTTGAAGTTGTTCCGCTTCGCGCGTGTGAGAGTCCTCGAGACCCTTTAAGTGGTCTACAGCCGCAGCGAACGAAGTGGCCATTGCTGAACAGGAAGAAAGACTCAAGTGGCCAAGTAGATGTTGTATACGTCATGACTGATACTGCGTTGAAAGAGCGACGACCCCGCCGTTCGGAGAGGTTAACATAACACTTATCCACTGAATGGATCGCGCCTGCAATGCCCGACTAAATACCTGGACCAGCAGCGACAGCAGTGTACGGGCTGATACGGCGCTCCGCCGATTGATCGACCACTCGAGCATGCGCTAGGTCTCCCCCGTTGAATACAGCGTTCGTTGATGAGTAAGGCGGTCTCGCTGAGTGAGCTGAACGGCAAGCTGAGTGACTGCATTGGTCCCGAGTAGCCGATAGAAGCTAGCACCCCAATCGAGCCGGGAGCCCAGCTTAAGCTTTAGAGAGATTATCGACCAGTGGCCAGCCCTAAGAAGAAGCGGCTAGAGGAAAAGCTTACCTAAAGAGCGCTTTTCCGATGAGAGCAAGAAAGGATGCCTATGTGTTAACCCAGATCAACACTCGAGTAACGGCGATGAACGGCCATAGCACCATCGACAATGACGAGCACCATGGGACCAGCCGGTAGCAACTTCATACAGGCTCTGGTCTGGTGCCAGCTGGAGTTACCGTCGACTGAGACAGAGTTACAGCTTAGTGGTTCCTGTAGAAACGGCTTCTTTTTGTTGCCGGACAGTCTCGCAGGTATTGTATGGAAGACGCTTACATGAGACGAATACGCTGAAGATGCGAGCTTCGAGTCGATCGCTCAACCTTTACCAAATCTTCGCTGATCTTCAAGTCATCGAGACGAAACTGTTGGCTGCCCAGATAATCAGCAAGCGGGTGTACTCGTTTTTTCAATCGTATATATATATATATATATATATATATATATATATATAAGATACATTGAGGTCGCCCGGTAGGAAGTAGCTCTTCAGCAAATTGGCCCGCAGCTTTCGATGTCTTCCGCGGACTGTAGCAGATCGCAATTTCGATCTGATTACGCTCCTTAAGGAAGCTACGGAGGGGGCAATTCATGAACAGGTTCACTACATCTATTAAATAAGACTAGCATCTGTGTGAAAGACAGCTGAATGAAGAACAAACCATGACCCACAAATGCGATTAGATGATATTTTTTCCACCTACAACTGATGCATTGTTTTAGTTAACATCACTTATAACGTGTACGTATGCGGCTTTCCGATGAAAGCAGTTACAAGGCACAAAACAAGCGAACATCGCCACAAGAATACGATGATGAAGATCAGAAGGAAGATTAGATTAAATGGCTCGATTATTAAATCAAGAATCGTTTTAATATGATTCTGTCTTCCGCTAGAGCCATAACTCGATCACAAATAGGTGTACTTATGGTTATTTGTCCTATGTAAGACATACGTTGTTACTGCTGTAATGGGAAAAACTCCAATGTCTCTTATCTTAACCAATCCATAGGGCATCTTAATGAGTTTCCGTGAAGAAATCTTCTCGGGTGGCCAGGAAACCCCATCTTATTCAATCGTAGCTATAACAACTACGAACGGGGACCATCCTACCACAGACTGCAGCGGGCGCGCGAACCGCTCTGCCACTCTACCAAACGCTGGCTTCATTCGCCGCTTATTTTTACAACGCCAATTGTACACCACTACGAAATACTCTCTATTTTCCTATGCTTTGTCGTTGCCTGTCCTCTTCTCTATCGAACGAGACGATTTTGGGTCTCTGATCTTCGGCCAGCCGCCCGTCAGCGTTATTGTAGCTATGCGTGTGGTGTGAAACAGCGGTTTTGTTGAAGTCTGTGCGCTTGCGCTCGCTCACTCGCTCGTCTTTCGTCCGAATCGTCTCTCGTGCTTGCTTGCGCTATCCTTCTACGAGGGATGACACCTCTTGCGGCAGCAGCAGTAAACAGTTGGGGTCATCCTTATTGCTGTACGTTTCTGAGCAGTGTGAACAGAACCGAGGATATCTGCAATTCGTCGTTGTCTCGGCTGCTGCTGCTGGCAGTGGGTAACTTCTTTGTGAAAGCGTCGCGGAGCACCCATTGCTACTAGACCCTGGTGCGCGAGTAGTAGCAGCCCGCTGCCAGTGGGCTATGGGAAAGGAGGACCAACTGATGGACTAGCCACAACCCATATTTCAATTGCAGTAGCCAAACTGCAGCAGAGGCGTCGTTATACCCCTCTGGATGGCTGCGGTGAGGTAGTACAGTGCTTTGCTATATTCGGAAAGCAAAAACCGAAGGACGGCCCCCGCTTAGTCGTTGCGCATATTCGCTCTAGACTGCTTCTATTGTGACATCTCGTTGTGCCCGCACGCAGCATCCGAGATGACAAAAGCTTCTGGTACTCTTTTCAGTCCGCGTCGACTATCTCTGGCTCCCAACCTCAGATCCTTGATCAGCACAGCTCGATCGTTTTGTCGACAGGCAAACGAGCCGCTGGCAGGCCGTGCAGATTTCACACGCATGTGAGCAGACAACGCATACTCCAGCTACCTCTGCCACAACACTGCTGACTCCAGGAGACGCACGTTGCAAAAACTGTCGCCTCCTGTGTTACCCATTCTCGCTTCGTGCAAACAAACACGACAGGGTGCAATTGCGCTGGTCTCTATGTGTTTTTGCTGACCGATCGCGGAATCTAACTAGAAAGGAGTCAATAGTAAGCTTCATTGCAGTGACCGTTATCTGCAGCCCTAAATACATAACGGCAAAGACGGAAACGCCTGTTTTTCTTTTAAAATCATAATTTTCGACAGTGTTCGTTGGTATCAATGAACAGCCGTGACCTACATTGCTACTCTGATTCCGACGACCGCCTCATCAGATCGTCAGGGTGGCAGGACCCTGGAGTTTGCAGTACATATTTCCGCGAAAAGCCGCTACGACAATTCCAGATAACAACAAATCAATAATAATGAAACGGAACACAGCAATAAATTAAACAGCAAAATCAACGTTGGTCCTCCGAATGGTTGTTCATTTGAGCGTGAAATAGAGTCATTGTTGGCACACTGGGTCGCGGTTACGATCCAAGAGCCTGCGCAAGACGGTATTTCAGCTCAAAACGGCAGAAGTTAGAGGTAGTGGACGAAAAGAAGATCGGCCCCGAAAAACTCAATGACAAAATCGAGCGCAATGTGGACGACGAAGTAGATAAGCGGAACGAGGACAACAACAATGGCAACGACAACGATGCTGCAACGAAAATGACAACAAATAAAGCGCCATTGTAGTAATAACGGCAACATCAGGAGCAACAGCAGCAGCAGTAGCAATACAAGCAAGGATATGCTGGAGTATTGGAGAACCCCCGGACTCAAGTTGTCCTGTTTTGACGCCGACGGTCGCAGCCGCTTTCAGCTGTAGAAGCTGCAGCATCATAGGCGACTCTTATCGGCTGAGATTCGTGCTTGTTTGTAGCTGCTACTTGTACCAAAAGAGTCTGACATTGAGAAGTGTTTATTTAATAAGCCGAAGCTGAAACGCCGATTAGATGAAAGCCTCTGAAATCACCGCAATAACATGCGCAACCGGCACCGATAACCGAGCCATAGCCACTGGTCATATCTATTACATTACCCAACTCGTTGTATTGATGATCCAGTCAGTACAAGCGCCAGGACCAACAGCATTTCTTCTAGTTACAGCAAGAAGATAACAGACAAGGAACGAACAAAATAAAGAACGAGGTGAGCCAAGCTGCTTGAAGCAACAAAACTTGGGGGGAGGGGATGGGGGGCGCGGAGGTTATTCTTGTCGTTGTCAGTTCGTTTCGTCCCGTTCCGGGGTCGGTCAGCGGGAAAAGCATCATCTGCATCAGCGACAGGCAGTTGGATACCACGGGCGGCTAGGGAGCGAGGGGGGATGGTGTGGGGATAACTCGGTAAATCACTTAGCCGGTTGGGCCATACGGTTTGACAATAGCAACAACGGGAAAACGTGTCCCTGTTTTTCTGCTTCGGTTCGGAGCCGAGCTAAACGCGAAGCTCTCAAAGGCGAAAATGACATCCCGTTGCCGTGCCGCTATGTCGACCCGTGTCGATGTATGTATGTATATGTAGGTAACGGTTGATTGCAGCAGATGCTACGAGAGAGCGTGCTTAGGCGACCCCTATTCGTGGACAAGTGGATAACAAAAGTGAAAAGTGCCCTTCGTCTACGAACGGCTTTATTACTTTTGCTAATGTTTGCTAGCACCATCGCCACCATCGTCTCGCCGTCCATATGACAAGCAGCTCTGTTGACGGCCATCGCTGTTGTTACTGTCGCTTAATTGATGAGTACTTTAACTATTTTGAGAGCACGTCGACGTTCCCTCGTGTTAAGGACGCCAAGCTATGGGTCCGCGGTAGCGCGACGGGTCAGGAACGCATGTCGCAGTAGCTGCCAGTTCAATCGTAGCTTGACCGCACTTGTCGTTAACGTTTCAACGCTCGTTGAACCCCTAGTATTGTTAGTCGAAGCTATTCGCAGAGCAGCTCTCAAGAAATTCAGGATAGAATAGTTATGCCGAAGAGGATAACTACGAAAAAAGGAAGCGATGTTAATCGACTGTTACCTACCAAGTTACATTTGAAAGAGGAAGTAAGTTACTTTTCTACCCAGGTGTAGACGCGGGACAGACTAAGCAGGATGTGCTTTAAAGGTAACAGCGGACCTCATGAACAACGGACAGATAATTACGCGTTAACTTCGGCAAATTTTTTCTCTCGTCTCACCCTAATACATTTGATAGGCTCGAGAAAGGCCTCTTTGTTGTAATCGTCATAATGAGTTGAGTAAACATTTATGCGCGATTACCTTCCAAAGCCTTGGCGAAGTCAACTTTCACTCAGCCAACTGGGCTTTCTATCATACTCTTCTGTCTGTGATTGAAAAACGATAACGAAAGGCAATTTTAGCTCTGTTTGCCCATCGCAATTGAAACTCCGACAAACTAGAATGTTTCGGAGAAGACAGCAATCTGATAAAATCACATTTTACTATAAGCGTCAATGACTTCAACGGCTTTGTTTTCTCTACTCCCCTTGGCGAGTTGTCCTTCGTCAGCATAGCCTATCAACATTGCCATGTTTGACCTGAGAGCCTGTGAGTGTTTAGTCGCAACCGGGGGTCTCACAAATTGCGCTTGCGAGTTGCTCAGCCGCTTGGGGGTTGTGATGAGACTGAAATTTGATTCCTAAGGTTACTTCAACACAAACGTTAATATTATGTAATAGAAGATCGCGTTACATGCTAGCAAAAACGGGACGGATACATACGATCCGGAGCAGACGATCAGGACTCCCGGGGGAGGCGACTGAAGGAACAGCATTAAGAATCACAGAGCCTATATTCATCAACGGGGAGAAATCTGTCTGAAAAGGGCAGAGCAACACCGAGAATGTCGACGAGTACCAGGTATACAGAAAGGTAAAGTAGTTATCGTTTCTTCTACTACTACTACCGCTACGGTGACATTTCGGGCGTGGCGCGCTTTTTCAAGTTTCGTTTTACGATTCACGATGATCCAGCCCAAAAGTGGGATGGTCCACTTTGCATCACAACAACAGCGGCAGCAGCAGCACAACTGATGAAAACCACAATGAGAAACGATGATACATCCGCGTTATAGAATTGTAAATATCTTGCGACAAAAGGAAGGCTTGTATGTTTGAGTGTAAAAATAAAGCAATTTCGATCACCGCAGCAGCAGCAGCAGCAGCAATGGCGACCGCAGAAATGTCGAGGGTACCATTGAAGATTGAAATGCTGCTAGCTCTTTATTTAGCGAGCATCGAGCCGGATTAGGTGGTATCATGTGGTGCAAACGGAGCACAATAGCCTCGATCATATTGTATAATCTCGCTCATCAGAAGTCTTCGGTATCGGAAGATGAACTAGATGCCGCTAGCTACTACAAAACATGTTATGAATGTATTATTCAGAAATATCTAAGCAAACAGATGATGCTAGTAACCAGGAGCCGTGCCGATTTTCGCGGCCTTCCAAAAGCTAGCTATGCAATGGCCTATCGCAGATACAATTATGCTTGCATAGCTTGAACTGATGCTAGAAATGATTATCACAATGATAGTTTACCTGCGGTCCTCGTGGATGAACATTTATAACGTGGAATAACGCGCTGTTATTAAAAATAACACGTGTGTCTGTAATATCGGATTCGTACAACATGATAATGGCAGGCTTCTGTACGTGGGAACACAGCCCAAAACAAAAGCAGAATGGTCTATCATATTATATAGCATGCCGCATCGATGAGAATAGCAAAGCAGTCGACAGACCATGGTACACATTGGCCAGCCATGATATAAGGTACTCAAATAATTCTACGCACAATGAGGTGGGTGGTGTTGAGCGGTGTCGAATGGGCTACTGGGGCTCTTTCGGTCCCGGGATTGACCTTTAGAACAGTGGGTCAAAGGGATGAACCTGTGGTAGTGTGCTATATTTAGAGATCCATAGACACCTATCTCAGGTAACGAGCACTTGGCCTGGCAGCGTCCTGTTACTTGTAGTTCATTATCAATATTATTATTATTGGTAATTCTGATGGCCGTATACGGCTATATTAACGTGGGCGCGAAACGTGCGTACGACCAAGTCTTATATTGGACTGAAGAAGAGCGGATGAAGCACGTGACAGCTTGCGCGTATTTGCGTCCTTGCAAAGGCACATAGGGTTTAATCGTAGCGGTCATGGAAGTGCAATATCTGTTTCAGACTGGCTAAGTTATATTAGAGGATAGTCAGGCCATTTGTCGATTGCGTTGCCTTTAAAAATTCCTACGAAACGTTTATAGAAGATCTCGTTGTAGGGTCGACATTTGTATAGATTATCAGTTTCTATATTTATATATTTTAAACGCCAAATTTGATCCTGTAATCTTAGTAAAGCCCAAAACCGATGCAAAGTGGATCTTCAGAGACGTCTGGCCGGAGTTCGTACTTCCATAGATCATAGAGCAGATGGACGAGGCTAAATAGCACAAGTATCTCTTTTTTGAAAAAACAATTGTTTATAACAGATGATAAGGTTAATTAGCTAGCTGACAGAAAGGATCGCACACGAAAAGCCAACTACTCCGTTTGGCACTAGGTCGACGACACTACGTCACATACCCGTAGTAAAACCCACGCCAGCCAACTGCCCATGCCCCAATTGGTCACTTCCTTCTTTCTGTAACCTCTAGAATGCCAGTCGTCTCTTTAACCAAGTGGTTTTCGAGTTATGCAAGAAGCGAGTTATCGTCAGCCACTAGCCGGTGAACATATAGCATTTAAAGGTTACACTAGCACACCTGGATCGACTGTATGTGCCTATCCTAGAACATGTAAAAATCTATATTTGCAATAGTTTAATGCAGAACTGAGCGAAGCATGCTCATATTCATGGACACATATCGTTGTTGTTAAATGAGCATAACGCCGTCACCCTCATCATCATTATCAGAAAAGTTCGGCGAACAATCAGTCTGCCCACTCAGAGGGGCCTCCGCGGATCGGATCGAGATAAGGCGGTGCTCCACGCGGGGGCGGTCAGAACTGACTGCCTATCTTCCTCTCCGTGTCGCTGGTTGGTCCTCTCGCAACCCCAAGACGTGCGGCGATTCTTTGCTGTTGTTGTCCAGCAACAGAATTACCCGCATCACGAGAACGTCAGGGAATAACACGAAATGCGAGGGTATTTGTTAGTGGACTTCACGGCAATATAGTGTGTAACGATCGTCGTGCCGGTGGAGGCGTGTGGCGCAGCCGGTTGAGTATTAATCGATCTACCCATCGTATTGTACATATGTAATATATGGGCAAGTCATGAAACGCTTGCCACTCAATTTAGTTTTCTTCACTCGCTCAGTTATCCTAGCCGCTGGTTGGTCGTGCTTTACGTCGGCTTTCTGGCTAACGATGATAACGCTGGTTGGATTGTTATAAGTGAGATGATGCGTTCATCGTTGACGTCGATGCGAACCTGCCTGACCCGAATGCGTTGGCAGTTCTTTCCTTTTATTTGTTACCATCCTTGTGTGAGCGCCGTTCTTCGCGGTATTGTCCTGGGCTGATGCTGTTGCGGCCGCATGCGGGAAAGTGTGATAGGGCATAGGCCGGCTGCTTGAGTGTTGCTGCTGTTAGCTGGTCAGAGAAGGGAGCCAGCACCGCTTCGTGGAGCGGGGAGACCGATTAAAAAGGCTCCTCCCCCGCTCGCTTAGCCGACACTAGAAATACAGCAGGGGCGATGACGATAAGGGCACAGAACGTCGACAGCCAGGCAGCGGCGAACGAGCGGTCTGTGGGGGCAGCGGCTGGATAGCCACACGTCTGCGCAGCCAGGCAAAGCGGGAGATGACGTAGCAGAAAGGTCGATTACTACCGCCATCCGTTAACATGAACATTTACCAATACGAAAAACGGCAGCAGCGGCGGCGGTACCAGCAACTGGATGATCACGGCAAGAAAGGCGACGTCGTTATAGGACCGATCAACCGGCAGTATATAACCAACCAGCTATAGCGGTTGTCTAGCTGCGATTATTTGGCGGGGATGTCCGTCTCCATTAAGAATATTACTACATTTCGTTGTTTATCTATAAGTATTCAACCAATGAAATCAATGTGAGTCTCGTTTATAACTACCAGCGCATACGGTGGCGTACACAGAAGCACATGAATAACAGGAGCTCGTTCCGGATTTCCAAATTCAAATTTGTATGTCCCATTATTTATATTGTGCTTGCGGTTCTACATGTGGCTATATAGGCCCTTAACTTAGACGATAACGATATTTGGCCAGTTAACTTTGGTATGTACTTGAATCCGCTAATAGATATTTCAGACTGTAATACGTGGAGATATATTTCAGCCAGGCGTATCTGTGTAATTAAGTAATTCTCGCCTATATATATATATATATATATATGCGTTTGCTGAATAAACTATTAACAAAAGGTCCTCGCTTTTCCTCCGTCATCACTACATAGGCTGTGGTTTCATTAAAAATGTCAGCAAATGAAGACGTCAAAAAGCACACGTCAAAATAGTACGGATTTGTGAGACGGTCACACGTAAATTTCACTCATTCTTACTGTTTTTATAGTCAATTTCTCTCTCACAAGCACAGACACACACAGAAGCTTTTCCTATCTTATTTACTATACATCTCGACATATAACCGCTTGTCGAGCCCTTCGTTCTTCGTTGCTTAGTTGTCACCAATCTCGCGTAAATATACTTCAAAAAGTCAATCGCTATTTGCACAGGAGGAACCGCAGTAACAATCGAAACAAGCAGAATCTGTACCCTCTTTAGTCTATCTATCTAAACAGAACATCCGCCATATATACGCCAGCCACTGCGACAGCAACGACGATCAGACAGCGGAAAACAATGTAACAAGACGTAAACAAAAATCCACGGGTCTCCTAAGCGTCGGTTTGGTCGGATCCACGGACGGACGAAGTCGAAAGCAACTGAGATCATGGTAAGGAAACATACGGTAAGGGCTTGTACGAGACCTCGATACGAGGCCGACGCAAGAGGCGCACGGGATGCTTCTCATTTTTCGATTCGTCTCTATAGGATGTTGGTCGCACCCACCAAATACCTGTGATATGCCGACGGCCTGACGTGCACCATCAGCGCGTGCAATACCCCAATCGATGTATAACGTTTCGATACAAGCACAAGACACGCTTTATTTCGACATGATTTGACCAATACGATAACCAGCCTTTATTTTCAGTATGTTGCTCCTAACTGAATATTACGGAAGAATTGATTGACTTCGGAAAAAGATAGCCCGAAGTTGTAAAGGCCAGCTAAACTGGATATAATATTCAGTAGAGGCAATGGGACGTTAGCTATGCATCAATCAGATTAAAATCTTCCTTTCTTCTTGTACGAAAATAATAACAATAGTAGACGTTGATTGGCAAGATAATAACGAAATTTGACCTTCACTTCGACGTTGTTGTCATCGTTTATATGTACATTTATGCCACAGCATCGTAATGGGATTACCAAAAACCAAGGATCAAAAAATAAATAGGCTTTTTACTGTCCTAGTTTATCGGTTTTGCATAATAGCGACGACTTGCCGGTGAAACGGATGCTGCCCATGTCGATGACGATGACAATGGCACAGTGTCAATGATATTTGTAAGATAGGGTGTATAGATATCCGTACCACCAGATCATATATGGTCTCGGTGGCACTGTCCATTACGGCTACTATGGCGATATAATCACAATAATCGGAACTTAGCGACAAGCAACTGATGCAGGATGCACAGTGATGACATGGCCACACCAGAAAAGAGCTGGGCGCGGATTGGCTTTGTCGTTGGGGTGACTGGCTGATGTCTGCTGGCCGACTGATTCCAGCAGTCCTATTCGCTGGGTCACTGCTGTCCACGCGACCGTCCATGTTACACAACGCGCACATACACTATAAAAGACACAACGAGAGAAAGAGACACACGAACGAATCGAAACGCGCACACAAACGTATAGGCACATTAAGACAGTCCTGCCCGAATGGTATAATTCAGCCCGACGGACTGCTACATACGAAAGCTCGCGCTGTTAGATTTGGCTGGCCAACGAACGTCATAGTTCATCATAGGATGCCGACTTGCAGCCAGGTTATCTACCAGGCAGCTTCTGTCTGCACGCTGACTTCTAATCTCTAGCCGCAGAGGTATCCGTGATGTCTGTTTGCGAGTGTCAAAAATTAATGATATCGGCTGGGTAAAACGACCGCAGGCAGCAGAGCCCGGCCATCCATGCACGTTATGGGTACGATACGTCGGTGTGGTTGTGGTCGTAATAACAGCAAACGCTGTAGCAGCAATGGCTGCGAAGCAGCAATGTGATGCGATGCTGTCCATGAAGTGGCAACATAACACTGAGGTGCCAAGTCAACCGGTCCTACATTCTTCGTGCTGTTTGCTGTTGTGTTTGCTTCAGACAGAGCTGGAGCGCGTGACAAGCTGCAGTTGTTCCTGAACAGTCAATGAGTTGATTCTCAAAGGCCAATAAGGAGCCGCTAGGAGTGAGGGCTGACAAGTGGACCTACAAAAAGCACTGGTTGACGGAGACGGTAGCTACAGCAGCTGACCTGGCGACAACTTGAAAATTGTTTTCCTTTTGTCCTCGTTTTGTTACTATATACAACACTACAATAACCGAGTGACTCGTCTGGCTGATGTGAGCACCGCGGAGCCAGTTATCAGCAGTCGGCGACCACACCGTAGCCAGGAGTCTGTTGGTTTACCGGTCTGTTTGTCTCTCTATCCGTCTGCATGTCCACTTGAGCCAGCAAGCAAAGCTGAACGAACCAAGACAGTAACTATCATGCCAGAAGTTGCTACGATTCTGCCAGAAAGCGCATAGGTGCCGAGAAGACAACGAGAAAGTCCTGATAACCTGTCGAAGAACACATGTTACCGACCATAAAATTTAAAACTTATGAACAGCCACGGCAGCGGTTGCCTAAACAGCAGCGAAGCGGGAAGACAGAAAGAGGCGAAGACACCGCGTCGAAGTCTGCGACGGCCGAGTCAGAAACGTGCGGCGTGGAGACACACTGACACACCGACGTATTACAAGCGAAATACTGAAGGGGAGTTAAGAGAGATAATTCAGCGAAGCGACTACCGCTAACAACAAATTGGAAGGAGGGATATCGTTCGAAAGTATTCGCTTGTTGTTGTTTGCGGTTACCGCTGTCCGTTTGCTTGGCAGCCGCGCGTCGTTATGGACAATATAACCTCAGTCATCACTGGCGGTAGAAGGCGAGAGGACGATTTAACTATTTAGCCGTAACTGCCTTACAGGTACGAGTAGTTTGGTCCTTTCTTAGTTTCCCTTGATTCTGTGAGATTCGAAAAGAAGGAAAAGCTAGGAAACTAAAACTAAGCTGGGGTACGAAGAGCTCATTCGAACGCTGTGTGTCTTATGCCAACTGTCTTATGGCGGCAAGCACCGAGCGTATCCTCCCAGGAACCTGACTCGCTTTCGGGAAGACCAGTGACCATCAACGTCGCAGCACCTGCTAATTTACGAACGTTGTCATTGCCATCTAAGTATCTTCATTTTACCAGTGACTTATGTACGTTCCTTTGTGATACGTATCCATCGCTAACCACAACCTCCTAGACTGAATAGTAGTTAAAACGTAGGCATATGAAATACAGGAGCTGTTTAATCTGTCACAGACGTTCCCTTATTATCCTTTTAACAAGCTAGTAGCATATTTGACAGGGTGTAGTTGTAGCGTTGTTTAGGGAAGTATCCAACTACGTGCCGCGCGAAATCGTGTGTACGAAACGAATCTAGCTTTTCTATATTCTAATTCGGTTGTTTTTACCTGTTTTTCTTAGTTTTAAAACGAAGAAATATCGCAACTGGATCGCGTTTTCCATATATATATACACCTCTAAAATAATGTCAGCTATGAGCTAGCACTCATTCGACCTGTTGTCTTTTGCATGGGCGAAGAAACCCAGCTTCATCGTGTCCACAATGTCTATTTCATAAAGAAGAAAAAGAAATGTGCGAAATGTCACATTTCCTATTTCAAAGGACGACCGTGTCGCAAGCTGACCTCCAGCAGACGACGTCAGTGCAGAAAGGCAAACGTGCTTCTTCGCGCCCTCAGCACGATGTTGATCCTTTCGATAACACAATTGGTAAATGGTATGAGCAGCCACTATAGGGGGATCAGCGAAACGGCAATACAGAGCTCGACAGGGTCGCTCCAGCCGGTCATCGCTTCATTTGTTTCCGCCGTTGTCGACGTCGTCATCTTTTTTCTAGTTGTTGTCTTTGCTGCGACTCTGGTCGTGAATCCATTTATTGGGCGGCCGGTCGCTGCAACTCCACCAGTAGCGGCGGCGGCGGCGGCGGCGGCGAACGTTTTGGGTCAACTAGTGAATGGAAGCGTTCTGTGATAGCGACGAGCTTCACTTGCCCGCCATTTTAGCGTTGATGTTGCTGATGCTGAATGGTTGGTCCTTCTACAAATTTATTTCCGCGACGAATGCTCAATAGATGGCATTGTGCGATGCTCTTCATCATCGAACGGCCTCCGCTCGAATACAATCAGAAACTGAGGAAAAGGCGAAGCAGCGCGAGAAAGGAAAAGAAAAACAACAGACGTAAGAAGCGGGCTCGCGACGAAAACGCGCTTTTATTTGAACGACGATACGATACGGAACGGAGAGTCGGTCAACGCGACAGTGATGACGGCGTCAACTCTAACTGAAACAACAACAAGTCTAGCAGAATCGAAGCCCTAAAACGATCGCGGCGGGTCGAAAATTCTGTTTTCTTTTTAAACCTGAATAAAAACTGTCTTTCAGACTAAACAGCAATAGCAGCACTTGGTCGATGTTGGGCACCAAAATGCCAAAGGAAATGCCCAAGAAAGACGAATCGTTGCTCCAGAGACCTTTTTCTTTTCAGAATCACGAATTAGCCGCGATCAAGCCATCTTAAGAACTGGCTTTCGCCCATAGATTTCGCTAATGAATCTGTTCTATAGTAAAAAAAAGAAGCTCTCGTGCCTGAACTCTTGCAACTTTACTCACGAGTCATAAAGCGAACGCAGTCGTGAATGACGGAATCATTTATATGGATACTGACACGTATGAAAGCTTGGATGTGCTGTACAATTAGACAGTAAAAGACAAATATTGTTCTCACTATAAATATGATGATGTAGCGGTTCAAACAAAGCTGGCATGGAACGTCTCGTTAGACGAATTAGCCATGTTCAGTTGACGTCTTGCAATATTTCCTCATAGAGCCGCTAGAGTCGAATCACAGCCGACGTATGTCGTAGCCGCTTGATCGTGACGTCTGTCGATCAATCATTGGACTCAAGTTATATTATATTCATTAGGCTCCTATGAAGTTTACAAGTAAGAATGCACATCTAGCGAATACGTATCAGCTTATTCTCTGGGCGATTACCTTGAGAAAAATACGAGTGCATATATATGTAGGCATATTACTGTGTACGTGTGTGTGTACCCGGGCAGGAAATAGTGCCAGGTACTTTTGAGTTCCATTCTGTGCAACGTTGCGTGCTGTTGTTGCATGTTATTGTGTAGCCGTCTGCGGGGGTGACTAAACGTTTTCTGTTGGCCATATTCCCCTGCTCATTTCGTTGTCCTGAGCCGGCCCTCCCCCTCGTCATACGGACGGTTGACGGTTCACTTGGCTTCATTGAAAAAAGAGACATTTCACGTGCAGCTGGTAAGTGACGACTGTTCACTTTTGCCGCCCTCTCCCAACCTAACCATGAGTGCCTCTCTTGTATCTCTGGAAGTTCTATGAACGACTTCCGACTGTTCTGTCTGTCTGTTTTTCTTTTTGGCTACAAATCTTATATGAGCGTATCGTGTCCTTTTTTTTTGTCGCTGCACCTTGTAGACATCTATTGCTCTGGACGCGGATCCGTCCGACGGGGAAGCGTTTACTGTGAAGAAGCAATGAGGCAGGCTGCCGTTGCTGCAACTGTAGCTATTGCTGTGGCTGATTTAACTCTGACTGAAAATACAGTGCGGATCGGCCAAGCTGATGTCAAGCCTTCGGTGGCAAAAAATCATCGTGAATTGTCGCTTCGTTTCTTCGGCATTCAGGCTGCTAGTCGTCGTTTCTTCTTTGTCTTACTATCAGCACGCGATCCGTGGAATTCGCAGTGGGTCCGAATGATCCGTTCACGCGTTCGAACTTCTACACCCGCCGAACACTGTCGTTACAGAGATAGATGGATCGACCAATTTACGTCTGGTTGTAGAGCCCATAGAATCTAGCGTGCTTAGGTCGCAACCGTCCTGACGACAAGAATGGATTGGGCATCGTACAACGTAATGTATTGAATACAATACAGAATACACGGTATAGGCAAGCATCGTCGTCCTTTAGGCGGGATAACTTCAATGTAACGATAGCTACGGCGGATAGATGCGGGAGACAAGATTAGAAGCCTAGATATGTATTATCAATCGATCTGCTGCTGTAACACCGAAAAAAAAATCATAGCATTTCTACGATTATTTAGGGATGTCCTTTGTTGTTGTAGGTGTTTCTACTAGTGTCCTTCGTTTGGGCAACAAAACAGCAATAGAATATAGTAGACAAAATGTATTTGTGTTTATGGCACGTTTGCTTCGAAACTCGGATAAGCAAGCGGATATTTTCGGCGTGTTGTATCTCGACGCCCGTTGTTCGCACCGTGTCTCGGAGTAAGCCTTTTTTCTTTTTGATGATTGCGGAAAGCTTCACGACCGCTGACTTACCTACGCAACTCTTATATCACACATCGATTGTATTGCTCTGCACAGTAGGACCATAGGCAGTAGTTTAGATGATGATGCCTGCAGCTGTATATGGCGTCAATCACCGTATTCGACAGATTTCAACGGAGCGTTCTCTTCGGCTCTTGTTCCATTATGGCTTGTTACTCTTTACTCGTCTACTGCATTTTAGCTATCTCATTACTTCATCATCTTATAAAATAACGATGATTAGCACCAATTACTCGTATGGAAGCGACGACTAACTAACGCCTGAACGAATCAATGTTGATACTGATTACAACGAGAAATAAGCAAACGGCAAATGAGAGGTGACAAAAAAATCAGAGCTGGTAAAGCAATATATAAACTCTACAACCGAAACGAAACGCGTTTCCTGAATGGTGCACGTACATACAAATATTGCTACGTTACAGCTGCTTGTTATATAATTCTCTGTTTATGTTGGTTGTATTCTTATTTCGACTATTCGTTGTTGCCTCAGACGAAGATCCCTATGCGCGACGCTGAATTGCGGTCGACTCCACCGCTACCACCGATCGAGAACGAAGAGGACGTCGACGACGATGGGGAACGATGCTGTTGGATGACTGAAGTCGATGATATTTCACCCTACCGCCTTCCCCCGTCCACTCCTACCCACTTATTCACTTCGTTTCTACTTCTTCGATGACGACGACAGCAACAACCAATGGCATTACGGACCCATTTCAACTGTGTGTTGTATCTCCCTCCCAGGTTCCACCGCAGAAATAGCAATGGGCGATCGATTCACCACCGCCGATCTCACGCCGATCGGTGATGGTTTCGTTCGGATGTTTGAAGTCTTTGGCCAGCCCGTTGCTGAGGCTTGCTCGTATGAAACTCCACTGTTGATAGAAGATCTACAACTGCAGCAGCAGCGGCGGTGGCGGCGACAGAAATTCAGCCATCGTTACCAGTCAGGAAATGCAGCCGAGCAACAAATCGCAGCTGATGTTTGCTACTTGACAGCGGTTGAAGAAAGCACGCACATTTACGGGCACGTACGAGCTCACACAACTCGAGAGATATTTCCCCATCGATATATCTCTGCTCCCGGTCGTCGGTCGATTCAGAAATTTCAACTTAGCAACAAATGCGGTTTAGCTCAACCACTGGCTGGCGCATAGCCTCATCGGCAACTCGCCGTAGTTAGAACGTTTGCGTCAGACGCAATCGAATGAAGTCGTAATGAAAAACTGGTCGTTGTTTAATTATTGACCACACCAAACAGAGGGATAGAGCGAACGCAGGAAAGATACAGAGAACGAGGGGGGAAGACGCCGATATCACCGGAATAAAAAATGCCACCGAATGAAAGCGACGCAAGTTCAGGAGCGCATAGAGAGTTTCGTTAACGAAGAAAAACGTACGAAACGCGCGACGGGATTGACTATGCAGGTCGGTCGGTCGGTTGACGGCCGAACGCACAGACGGGCGAAATCCCTTGTCGTCGTCGTCGTCATCGTCGTCGCTCCTTCGAAATAGCGCAGCTATCGAGGAGACGGCAATATGCCTGTACGTGTTGAGCGAAACAGTGCAGTAGAAGCCTTTTGAGAAGAACGAAAAAGCTTCGGGAGTCGCCCCCTTCGGCCGCCATCAAGGGCGTGTAGGTATCTGTATGTATGCCCGTTCGGCACAGTTTATGTATGTGTCTCTGTGCGTAAGTAAGCAAGTGCATCTTGTTTCTGCCTAGCTTTCAATCGTATAGTGGTTATGGCGCTTTGTGAGCGTTTGTGCGTGCGCGTCTCCAAGGCGGGGTAAAGGTGAGATGATTTTTCCACTCCCAAGTCTCGGGGGGGGGCCACCAGGAATAGCGTTCGTAATGACACTGGTGCTGGTGGTAATCAAAATGGCATGGCTTTCGGGGCTCATTTTGATTCTCTGTGTCTCCGGCAAAAACAGTGTTAAGCCACAGGTTCGCAGATTGTCCAACGTCAACAGAGGGGAGTTCTTAACTAAGGACGCACTGAATAACAGTCGGATGAATTGAAGTCCCATAACTGAATATTATGTATTTTATCGATGTTCTACCACATTTGCGCTAGATACACATCAGCAGGCACACACTTAACAACAACCACATTCAAATAGATAGAGGCTGGCTTGCTTGCTTGCTTGCTTGCTTACTTGCCTGTCGTATCGTTGTAATAGTCGATACGGCAGCCTCCGCAGCGATACCTTATTGGATAGATCAACGGGATGATCTTTTCACACGATCGCTGTTGGAAGGATCGTTTCGTCTCGCCTGATGATGGACACCTACATTTCAGCAGGTTATGACGAACCAAATTATAATACAATCAACCCAGTCGAAGAAGAAGAAACAGCGAGGCAGTCTCTTACGGCGAGCTTCAGTAACTTCCCTACATTAAATGAGCTACTACTTAGAGAGCGCATCGTCTTTCTCTATTTACTATTTGGTATTTTCGTGTCACCTTGCATACTCGTGTTTATATGTATCCGTATCTGAACGAGTTAATCTTTGACAGCTTACAAGGATTAAAACATTGTGCCGAGGATGCGGTGTGGCGAAGGCGGTGCAACATCGTAAGGCTGCAAGCAAGCTAACGAGCAGAGATCTGTTTGTGTATCTGTGGAGATTTAAACCGCCGATTCGTACCCCAAACAGCAGCCATTCAAGGGGCAATATTTTCTCGTTTTTCGTTTTCACCTTCGAAACATATTTCGCGGGTACGCAGGTGCGGACCTGCCAGAGTTCCCTTCAGTTTACCCCATTTCCCCAGCCCCGATCGACACCAGAAAGCAAAACTTTGGAGACCGAACGAAGCGTTAAGGATATCGAAATGCGATAAGATCCACATGTTGGATTTACTAGTAGAAATCTCATCTCCGTTGATCTATGTAATCGTCTGTGCATGCGACGTGTTCGTAGCTGCATACATTATCAGAATATTTTACCATTTCAACATTATGCGCGAATTGTAATAATTCGACTATTATTTTATTGCTTTTTTTTTTTTCATTTATTACTTATTACCGCAGTCGTCAGCCAAAGCTACTCAACATTAGTGCAGAGTTAATTGCACTATCTGTTGTTACTATCGGCGCATACTGCGACTTTTATACCTACGATACAATAAGGATCAACCACAGGCGAGATTAGAATGTCGTATCGATCAATGAGTGCTTGATTACTACACCTATCTTGTACTCTCTTACGATCGGTCTTTCTATTTGTCTACCCATGTTAGTTGCTACAAAAAAATGAGCATCAGTCTACTACATGAAGATCCTTGCGATGTTAAAGAGCGAGCCAGTCGCAAGTATGACAATCTCGAGAACCACCGGAGTTAGCGAATGCTTGTTGGAACAATACCCCTGTATATAAGGACACCTCAGTCGTCGGGTGTGTAAGTGATGCGAGCGTCGGAGAGAACGCCGTTTAAGGCTCAGTAGTTTATAAATATGAATTCAGAACAGCACTTACATACAGAATCTTGTATAGCTTAGATGTTACACGAATACAGACCTACAATATATTCAATATGAGTTTTCCGAAGGCGACAATGTCGTATTAAGTACCCTTAAGCGCTAAGAGCTTTGAAGCTCTTCTTTTGTAGAGTGTTTATCCACTCGAAAGTGCACTTCGAAGTTCACACACACATACTTAAAGCGATGCTCCTTACTCGCGCTTCGTAGGTTCCGCTAGGTATTATGTTAGAAAACCACGGTGTTGAGGTACGAGTGCCAGACAGGGTACTGCCTATTTTTGGTATAGCCACCACATATAGATACATCGCAAAAATACTACGCACGTATTTTGCCGTTCGGTCATTCTCCGAAGAGTGAAGTGAAGAACTCACCTATAGTATCCACCTACCCGTATGCAGCGGCCCAGATGAACATGGGAAAGCAAACAATCAACGATAACGACTTCGATCAGGTCTGCTGCAGGATGTGGGCTATTGCGCGCGATATTTTAAGTGGCTACCTTGAGCGTCGACGTACGACCAGCACCATGCCTCCGGATAGGGTAGACTCGCTTTTCCGGTAGCTGGAGGCTGTTACCTGTTGAGACGACAGACAGTTCTACTTCCGAGAGCAGCCAACGAAAGCGGTAGAGTCGACTTCACAGAACCTCGCTCGATCACGATTACCCTGCTACAGTGGCGTTGCACCAGCAACGCCAATTTTGTAAGGTAACCGCTGACTATTGAGAGATCTAGAGAAAAGGTGGGGACAGTCTACAACAGAAAGCAGAGCTAGGCTTCGAGTGTAACAAGCTCGATACGTCCTGTTCAACTCAAGGAACTATCAGCAGTGGCGAATGAGAAACATGGCGATAGCGATTACAGGAAGAACAAACTGGACACAGAGCGGGGGAGGAATAGAAATAGAGAAAAAAAAAACGGTTGAAAAAGCTAAACGCTACGCTGTAGAAGTCAAAAGTCGGACGGCTATACAACTAAAGCTGCCATTGCAGGTGCAGGCGGCCAACTTTAGTACACGGCAACAATAAGATGAGTATAGCAGACGCCACGAGAGCGCGCTCCGTGGTCTATAAGCCTAGCGATGGCATTGTTAGGATGTACCTCCATTTGTGAGCGTCACAATAGGCCATAGAGGACGAGCGAGGCAGTAGCAACAACGGCGACTCTCGGAGTGCCTGACAGGGTAGATTACTTCAATTCTTGGTTCATCCCAGTTTCTTCGTCTTTCGCTGATTTGCATGGCAACCTCTCAGACCACCGGCAACGAATATATGTCGATCATTATATATTTCAATTGAATTATTGTGTTCGTACTGGCTCGCTGCTTGTTTGCACAGTGCAGAACAAGGAAAACAGGCCCTTTCCAAGACGTCCTAAATAAACAGTGAGCCAACTATGATAGAAAACACTTATGTGATAATATAGTATTAGCTAAATAAAGATGGCATCAACAGCAAGAACTACAAAAGCTGGTATTTACTAATTGGATCGATCTGTTTTTGCTTGACATGATAGACTATGCCGGAACGCATCGAACGTTTGTATAGAAGTAACGTCTGCGAGCATCTGTGTATGTGAACGAATTACAGGCGATTGTCTAAACAATGTAAATATATAGAAGGTCTTCAATAGTTTATGAAGCTAATGCTGATCGATTGAATGTTTGCCCATGTAATCAGAGATTTATTTTCTGTCCAAGGCAAGTCTTCCTGTGCTGCAGTACCGCAGACGGTTCATCAATATATTGCGCTTCATATGTATTGTCTGACTTCACCCGCTTGTCTGTGTACCTGAATACCATTTCATTAACTCAATATTACTAACCTGAAAAAATTGTATTGTAGCTTATGAATCGATGGCTTTGAATGCTTGCTTTCACATTCAATTTGTCAAGCTTCCAAGCTGACCCAGCAGTAGCAACGAAGAATACATAAAGAAGATAGATCGCTGGTGATTTGCGAGCGACTCTTCAATCCCAGCTTTTGCAGTGTTTTGCTGTCCGGCAAGCGTTCGTGCAGAACGCAGGAGAGAGCAGTAGCTATATACTTACACACCTATTCATCACACCGGTTTAAACAAAATGCCCCGAGTTTATCGTCCGAAGCGGCCGTCGGACGCTACAGTTAGGAGTTGTTCCCCAAAGCACGAGTATGTCCACTTGCAGGATTAACATGTAACGTACAAATCATACGTGTTCCGTACGTTTATAGATAGATATGTTACCATTGAACCGTCATGTGAACTCGTCCTTTAACGACTGGCGTTATCATTACTGATATCTTGTACTCGCCTCTATTAAAGGAGAAAACAGATTTTTCCGTAAACCGCTAGCGTGCGACTGGTCTGACATGCAAAGAAACAGAATGAAATCCTTTTTCTAGGTCTTGCAGGATCCAATTCTACGAATGACCAAACGCTCTCTTGGACAAGGGCGTGAGGCCTACGCTTGCTCGTCGTGTCGCACAAACTCACTAACCTATTAGTTTTTAACGCTTTTGTTAGTGCGTTAGCTGTGGCAGTAATGTACCTAGGCGAAATAGACCTTCATTTAACTTACCCGTATGCGTCCGTTTATGAATCTTTAAGTTCTCGCTTCGCGCGAACACCTTGCCGCAGCCGGGGAACATGCAGGGAAATGGTTTCTCGCCAGTGTGTACTCGAATATGATTGACCAGTTTGTATTTGGCCTTAAATGGCTTCCCGTTTCGTGGACAGTCTTCCCAGTAGCAGGTATGGTTCGTGCACTCGGGACCGCCCACGTGATCGACGGTCAGGTGATTGACTATCTCGGGCATCGAGAGGAATGTCTTCCCGCAGGGACCGCGAGTTCCGCCCGCGCCACTCGCACTTCGTTGACTAGAGGATGATACACTGCTGAGCGGGTAGCCCGGGTTGAACGTGGCCGTTTCGGGCTCGACCCACATGCAGGCGTATTCACTTTTGCCCGTTCCGCTCGACGGTGATGTCGCCGAGCAGGACGACCCCGATGGACTATGTGGGGTATAGCGCATGAACGCACCGCTCGATGGCGATTCGTACTCGAACGTCGTCGCTTCGGTCGGCGTCGGTCGATAGTCTCGATCAAGACCAGACATCCCCCGGTGGGAGCCCACACCCCCGCCAAGATTCGTGCCGCCGCCCCCGCCGACGCCCACCTGATCGACAGGGAAGAATGAGGATTCGTAGCAGCTAGCGTCTTCTCGCCGTAGAGGATGTGGATACATTGAGGGCATGGCGAAAGACTGTGGCTGATACTGATCCTGTGACAGCTTCAGCTGATGTGGATGGGGCGCGTCCACGTGAAACAACATCTTTGCGGCAAAAGATTTCCGAACAGAAATCAGTCGCGTGGATCTAGATTACTGGGTGTGACCGATGCGTGAATCTGGATATGGACATATGCAAAACTAAGCCAAGACGAGGCCTCTAAAGCCAACCCGATCTGCCTGCTCAACACCAGCAGCGGCTTACAGCTTCCGAGATATTACGGCCTGTTATCGACGTGGGTGTCGAGGCGGGTCGGTCGAAGCTCAGCTGATCCTCTGAGTTTGTTGAGAAGATGAAACATATATGGGTTGCTCGTCAATTCAAACAGGCGGATGAATTCTAGGGCGTCTATCGAAAAATGATAGTATATCACCTGCACTGGGTGTGGGTCAAACGCCTTGTTTGTTGTCGACTTACTGAAGACACATGTTGATACATAATGTTATTGTTATCCTGGTTGAAGCTGGTTCTGATACTCTGATGTCTTTTCTTTCAGTGATAGTTATAAGTAGATCAGTGAAAGAATACAAAGAATATACGTCGTTCACTTGCCTCACATACACACAAACTGCTTTGAAGATAACTGCACACTGCGCGCGTAGCGTGAAAAATCGCGAACCCAGAAACGGCCACCTATCACTGACTCGTTGAGGTTACTAATCACATAACGTGTCCTGCTTAACTTGTCCTTGATGACATAACGTGTCTTCGAACACGCGCGCGCTTCAACACTCACAATTTACACCACCGTCGGCCTCCGCCACATCGCCAAGTGGCGACAGGTCATATCACGGCTGACACTGACCGACTTTCAGCCGCACTCAAAAAGTGTCAGCGCAGCTTGTTCCCTCTTACAATGTCCGTATGCAGGCTGAAAATCGACCGTTAAGAGAAGCGTCACAATAATCACGTTATCACTCGAACACCTTTTCGTATGCCTAAAACGACGTACGAAGACAATAGTGATGTTGATTGATTATGAATTGATTTGCTGATCGCGCTGCCGGATATGTTCCGGCCACCGGAACTAAGTGACAAGGTAATGTAACGGAGGGATCGTTTACAAACGTTGATCGGTTTTATGGTAAGAACTGGTTGTTCCTGTGTGTCGTCTTGTCGCCACTTTCAACAATCGCACAAATTAAAACACACAGTAGGGTAATACCAAATTGTCATTAGTACCGATCGCATCGTCACCGATCATGTGGGCATTTTCGGCCCATCAAAATAACAGGATTTCTACCCGCAGGCTATGTCAGTTTTATAGGTTTGCCAGCAATGGCTGTGTATCTAGCCAATACCGGTTGGATTGCTATTGTTGTCAATTTTGTGCTAAGCTTATAGCAGCCGTATGGTCTTGCGGCAGCTGTAGCTACCACCGACGCAGTGTTGGGCAGCCAGCATCCGTAGCATTTTGCGAAAAGCCACAGTCTGTAATAGCCGCCGTAGCGACAACAGTTCAGTAGTAGACGGCAAAAACCTATCGCTATCGAGACGCCGCAGCAACACAGCACGAACCACAACGATGCTGCCAATGTTCCGCACACTGAATGAAGCACACAGGGCGAATCTATGTACCTCGCTTCGGGGGGTCAGTTCCTCTCAGCTCGGCGCTGTATTCTGCTCTCGCAGCCGATGTGACCTTCTCCCGTGGGTGGAGTCTGGCCAGCCGACCGCCCCTAGGTAGGAGGAGCTCGACGGCACTATCAAAGATGATTGGACTAAGAAGAACTCTGCTCAAACGGCACCCTTCGAGCTATGCGCAGCAGTTACAACGGGCGACGCGGCGGCTGTGCTGTGGCGCTCGTGCAGCTAGCTGAAGAGACACCGGCACCAACAACGACGACAGCGTTGAGCCAGAGAACGCTGCTGCTCCGAACGATAACGAGAACAACCACGACAGCTATGGCGGCGGCAGCGGCGGCGGCGGCGGCGTCTGGGCTGTGACCAGTCGTAGAGATGCATCAGCGATCGAGTTGTGATCACTGAGCGAACGAATAAAACGGGCCTGTGCTTCTCCACTGTTGGACACTGGTACCCCCGGTGGTTGTTCCTGACGGCGGGGTGCTGGCCCGAATCAGGGACTTGGACGGCGATGGCGATCAATGCAGACGCGCGATCGCGCGCAAATCAACACCGACACGATCGTCATAAAGAACAACAATGAAGCAACATCGGGAACGGCACGCCAGCGGCGGCCGTCGGCGCCGCTCCGTGCCGGAACAATGAAACTGTTGAGAGGGGTAACTGTGATGGTGGTGGTGGTGGTGGTGGGTGAGCACTACGTGGATGGATAGGTAAATAGACGTTCTCCTTATCGTTGGCCTTCCAGTCTCTCCCCCGTAGTCCACCATGCCGTAAAGTTGTCAGTCAGTTGTTCGTGGCGCGGCAGCAAACAGAATGATCAGTCGGTCGTAGGATCATGGGGGTAAATGGAATCAGCTTTTTCTCCTGTTGTCTCGTAAAGACTGTAATAGAGCTACGGACCCGAGAAGCATGCACTCGGCATGTCGCCATGGGCGGCGGCAAACGAGACCTCTTGTGAACAAGGACGTCGACACCTATAACAGAAAATAAGGGACGCTGGCCTACTGGGACCGAACGCTGTGATAGCGTCGATTTGCGTGCGGGTAAGGAAAGACACTATCGTTTCCGTATGACGGAAGTGACCTTGTCTAGGTGACTAATGCTTAGGTCGCCGCTAAAGTAAAGGATGGGCACAGGTTGTAAGTCAGACGGGTTCACTTCGATGGGAGACGTGCTACGCGCAACAGCTACTGAACAAAGATCATAGGTGAAGTGAAACACTTTCCCAAGCACCATTTTCGTTTTGATTGCTCCGACCTGGGATCCTTTGTCGTAATTAACGGATTTTAATATGTGCTAGTCAACAATCGTAACTAGCTTTTCAATTGGGAAATTAGATTACAAAAAATCTATTGCAAAAGAGAGGTAGTAGATAAACAGTTCTTCAAATCAGATCCTAGTTACTCAAAGCTCGCGCTTGTAATGATGCCTTTAAACACAAATTATGTTTTGACTATCATAGAGCGTCTGAAAGATTCTTTGAGTCCCAGAGTACATACACGGCGTGATTGAAAAAAGTAATGGTTAGAAAAAAATCAGAGACATCCTGATTGATTAGTCCATTTAACTTAAAAATATAACTAACCGGTCAATAACTTAGTTGACGTTTTGAATCCGTACAGTCGGCCAAATGTTTCTTCGGAATAGAATAGCTGTCCTCGTAATTAGATGCTTTCACACGTTTGCCGGCTAGCATTAAGCAACTCTACATCGTACCGTTGAATGACGCGATTACGTAAACGACGCCAAGTCTCTGTCCTATTATTCATCAAATAATGTTACCCAAATAACGTCTGCCAGCAATCGCGGTCATGTAACGCATGCTCTATAGAGCTGCTTTATTCAAAGAGACGAAACAGGACAAAAAGATCAGGGTGACGTGACAGGGTCGAAGTAGGATAATGTGCCAATTGACAAGAGAGGTGACACAGCCATGTCTGCGTATACGTAAGTGGGGGCGTATAGCTGTGACAGCAGGAATCCTTGCAACCACCATCTCGACTGTTGACCATCTTGTTCTTGATATATCGTCTGCTTTTTTACGTCACCGGGGTGCCCAGCCCAAACAAAGCAACTTTTACACAGGTCTCTTACTGTGCGCGCACAGGAGCCAGTCAACGGCCGCAACTGATGACCAATGGGTAAGGAACGAGCCGGCGACGCCGCCGCCATCTAGTAGCGAAAATACAAGCTAACTTTCGTTTGTTATGAACTTAACACGAGGCGAGCGAGCATTGGTCGACCGTCTAGATTAATATGTTGTGCGCGTCATAGACAGGCGATGTTGTTAATAATCGGTGCTTTGAGACGGGCAGGTACTAATCAAATGGTTGTTTCATTGAAACTTGAGTTTTTGTTTTTTTCAATTACATCTGCCTTATCGTTTGACTATTGTTGATCGGGAACTTAGTGGTAAGTTCCCGATCGACTTGCGTTGTGTCTCGAACATATCTGCGGCGTTCATAGGATTCGGAATTGTCGATGCCAGGGGGCAGTTTTCGATTTAGTCAGTAGCTTTACCAGCACGAGCAAGGTCGATGTTGTTGCCTACGCAATATGGCAGTATCCTTTACTCAGATACGCTCAGAATCGTGCAAATCTCGTTCGTTTATTACCGTTATCATGTATCTATTATATCTAACACTTGAAGTGTAAAAAGGTGCCAATACGAGTATTGCATTTGGATAGGTTAATAAGAAAAAAAGGTCCGACTTGAAACATTATCGTCTACTGACATGTGGGACTATTTTACACTACAGAGTCGAACAAGTTCTAGATCTGATTCGAATTTAAGCCCGTTATAATCGTTCGGCAATTGTCAACTATCCGCCGGAACATAACTATAGCTTACCACCATTATATTGAATTGATGTAATATTTCGACAGACGAACCCATTTGTCTTTTCCCCAGTCGGTTAAATTTCTCTCCGTCGCAGGTAAATCGATGTCTCCTACGGCGCTCAACATAGACAACCTGTGCTAAATAGACTGCACTAAATAGACTGCATCCAGTTTCGTCGTCAACGCCTTGTCTTTTCGGTCTCGAACTCTCAGCCGGTCCCACTACATCCGCCCACACGTTCTCTGCGTCCAATCCAATTTCGTCTTCATGAAGCCAAAAGTGTATTTATTACATGAAAAGATTGCCACAAACGATCGCCCGTCCCTAGATCATAGGCCGTAACATGGTCCTTCTACTTAGCTGTGCTAGTAAATAAATAAAGAATGAGCGTTATTACCAGCTCCATGTCTGTTTGAGTTGGCGTTAACGTTCGCGAGAGGGGCGGCATCACCCACGGAAAAAGAATAACTAACAAGGGCTACGTAGCGGTATAACGGGGCGCAAAACAGCAACTCCGAGTATGATGAAATGATTTAACATCATTGTTAAAATCAGCTGATCTGTAATAACATCAAATCACTGATACGCTTACGACAACCGCCACTTCCAACACCCGTACTGCTGGCGTGCATAAAGAACGTACATACAACAGTATGATAAGGTAATTCGTTTCTATTTGTTGTTACATGTAAATTTAGTAAGAGCATTAATTGGTGCCAATTTTTACATGATTCACCTATGATTGCCTAAAGCAGTTCGAAATGGCGCGCCACTGTGAGGAACGTAATTGTCTGTGCTCGTACGAATAACTTATTCCGATTTGATGCGCTCAGCCTTCGGTGAGATGCAGGACATGGCGCCGATCAGACACCCTGCGGGCGGCCGCCAGTCTACTGAGCCCTTCCTTCTTCAATACAAGGGAAAGGTAACAGATATTCACTCTAATCATAAATTAATTCAAAAGTATTATTCAAAAGTAACAATACCATTGTTTCGGATAGCATCTAATGTCAGAAACATTTGAGTTATGTACGCAATTTTTTTTTATCTTGTACCGCCAATTCAGTGTTGAAGTTGATATTATGTGACCCCGGATCAGAGAGTAGCAGGGGAAATTATGAACACCTTCGAGAGCGCATCGTTGCGGGAAAGGCATTGCTTACTATCCGGTTTAGAGCCAATATAGGCTTCACCCACTACGTCTCATAAACGTCACCGTCGACTGAACGGATAGAAGTTCGCCTAATCTACTGCGAGGAAAAATTAAAGGGTAAGATGGTAAAATATATTTTTTAATAGTTTTTATATAATAGTTTTTCACTAGGCCTAATCATTTTAAAGTTTAGGCCGGTTCCAGTTTTTTGAAAGCGGAATGACTCTTAGGGCATAATGATGGTAAGCGGCAGTACAATGACTGCAAACTAAAGGACTGACTAGACAAACGGATCAAACAGCTACGTTCACAACATCATCAATCAATCAGTTGATGAAGATAGCTGAATAACATTTGATACAAAGAGTCGAATCTCTGAGATAAGGTAAGACATTAACGTAGAATAGTACCGGAGTACGTGTAATAAGCGGCAAGAAGCTAACAGGCAAGTTTCCTAAGTTAGAGAGACTCACAAATGCATTGAACTAAAACAACATAGATAATTGTGAGGGAATAAGGTAAACAGCGCGATAAGGTAAGAAATGAACCGCAACGAGAGCTTTGCCATAGGCTAGACTGGGAAGGCTAGTCTGATAGCGTTCGTTCCTGTGTATGTAGCCTGGATTATAGTCCGGAGAAAAATAGACACATGAAGCCGTGTGTCCATAAGTGAACCTGGTCAGGGTCGTGTCTAGTCAAATAGAGACAGGCACCCAACTGGCCAGGTAACCGCTTCGTCATTTGAACTAACCCGATTAAATTATTTTTATAGTGACGGGCAAAGTTAATGAACTTGTATGCGATAAAGACTGTGCAGCAAAACAATAAATGTAGAATGTTCACTTCGGCTTAAGTTCTGCACGTGATACGAATCCCTACTATAACATATGCACGAGAATTTGTTACGCATTCTTCGATTGATCAGTTCACAAGTATTTCTCATATGCAGATATGTCCTATTGAAAGATATGCGCATTTCAATTAAGGACCCTTATCGTCCGGCCGTCAATCCATGCTTGCTAACTATTACGTTTGTATCATCATTCGACGGGCGCCTCTCAACCGCAGAGTTCAGAGAAGAGGCGTTCCCAATTTAATTAGTGAAAAAAATTTGGAGAAAAAATAAAAAAAAAAAGACGAGGCCAACGGCATGATGAAGCAGCAGTAGCAGGCTCTGTTTAACATATATAGGTAGACCATTCTACGTTGTGACAGAGAAGCGAGACGAAGTCAATGCTGACGAAATGGCCAAGAAGCCTATGACTTTCCCTGCGACCTCCCCCTCTAGTCGGCACCTCCTCGTTCTCCCGAGCCCACTGTCCTCAAAGGACACGGTTAGCTTCTTCAACTAGAAGAATCATAGCACTAAATAGCGTCCCCTGAGCAATAATACCGAAGTCAGCACAACAGAAACCAAGACGATAACCACGTCAAAAGCAGAGACGGTTAAAGCTTAGCGCGTTGACACATACCGAACATTCCCAAGTTTCGTACAGGATCGTGGACTAGCCATTCGGCTGGGTGCGATACGGCCTGCGTACTTGGTACTGACTTAACTATCTTATAGAGCTTTGGCAGGGTCACTGTTCATCCAATGAAATACTAGTAATACCTAGTCTTCGATATAGCTGACCAAGTGTATAGCATTCGTTATTTAGTATTTATTGTCTGCGTCGGCGGCTTCAACACGGGACCAGGGTGGCACGCTCGCTGACATATCGAGTCACTCTGATTGCGCTTCTATATACACAGGTTTAGTGAACGAACCTAAATAGAAGGCAAACGGTTATCTCAGTTCATCAGTCGTAGTCTAGGAAAAATGCGTAGAGATCAGAAGAATTTCGAAAAAAAAAAAGGTTCGGGACAAAGGTTATCCCATTGTTGTTGTTGTTGTTGCTGCTGTCGCTATCGGTAAGTGAGGAGCTGTATATCATCTAGCAAAATAGGAAATGATGACTAACAAAATAAATGAGCGTCGTTCGTACGGGTCGAAATCTTGCTCTGCGTACGTGCACGTTAATAGATCAGCCACCACACCAACTATACAACACCTACCTAAATGCAATAAGTCAATTCGACCTCAGGCTCCTTTTGCTATTTGTACATCCAGTACGTTTTTTTACGCTCATGATGAGTATTTTTCAGATGCTTCCCGTTTCCTAGTTAGGAGTTTAGTCTGTCTCATTATAATAGTATACGTTACGATTAGATATCTACGTATTAAATTGTCTCGATTGTACATTTGAGAATATCAGATCCTGACCCACAGCGAACTCATGTTTTTCTACAACATGGCTTCAATTTTTGAAAAGCTACTCAGCTTCGCAGCTTCACACTATATATATATATATTGTTTATAATTGAGTTTTTCTGAATACTGCATGAAAATGGCGAACAGCTACCGTTGTAGAGGGTCGTTTCCGAAGTACTATGTTTCTTACGACTATAGAAAAAAAATGATTGAGAGTGACTGGCCTTCTCATACCTAGACATATTTATGAAATGATCCAGATATTTGATTGCCTAGGTAATTATGTATACTTAATTAATTAAATTACTCATGTGATTTAATATACTTTTAAAATAATTAAATTACTTACAATACTAAGAAAATTTTGCCTTGCGTATCATAAATTCACTACGTTAATACGCGAATTACGTTCCGTTTTTGATGGCCGGTCACTGACACGACGTCTTTAAGGGATTCACGGTTCGGATTTTGTACATGTAAGCCTTCCTAAAAAGAAAAATAATATCGCATAAGCTAAACACAAATAATCGAATTTTTACGGTTCATAGAAAAAATGGCACCAGCTTCAAAATTCTAACTTGGTGATGCAGTTTACGTTAAGAAAAAGTTCTCCTCTGACCTTCGTCCCCTCCTTCGGATAGTAAACTATGGAAAAGCAGCCGACGAATTTGGAACTTTCTATATTGATAAACACTTCCAACTGAAGAGTCTTAGGTAACTTGATTTTTACGTGTGAAATACATAATCATAAGATTCAGTCAAATGCATATATATTTTGTCTTTATGTAATGGGCCCTAAGCATTACACATGTTATAGTTATTATACTTTCGAACGTTTGTTAAGCGCAGCATTTCTCGATAGATCCCCAAAATGCGTCAAGTCGATAATTATTTTTCCGCAAAACCGTTGCCGGTTGTATCATAATCTCAATATATATATATAAAAGTCGAGTTTTTCAGTATCAACGATAACTGCGGTGTTGTAGTGCGTATCTGTAATAATACGCTTGTCTATGGTGTGTATTGATGATATTCCCCCATGAATCCAACGGAAGCTATTAAACTGTAAATAGGTGTGTACTTACCCACGCTCAGGCCCACACCCACACTCATAGACTTCTCTCAATCTGGGCTCTTCTGCCGCAGTTAATGAGAAGGGGTGGCTTCGTCTTTTCTCTGAATCTCCTTTCAAAAGCGAATAAAAATGTCACCAACTGAGAAAGTTGTCGTTGTTTGTATCACCGCTGCGGCGAACGTACCGAACCTTGGTGAAAGTGTAATAGTAGCATCGTTTTGCTATCGGGTGAGATATCCCCGATCGGCGTCATGCGTATTGGCGGGGGGTCCGTCGGCTCATCGTCGGGATTTCTCGCTGCCATCGGTCAGTGACCGGCAGGGAGTCGATCAGATTGAACTTTCTTCTACTAGACTATAGTAGAATAAAACATTGCATTGCATCACATTATAGCATGCGTATGCGGTTTTTTGTTGGTCTGCCCGTTAGCCCCATTGACTTGCTGACCAGAACGATAACTCGTCTCATCGTCTTCTTCGCATGGTGTCTCTCTCGAACTGTAGAAACTCTTCTAATGGCAGCATCATACGGACGACATGGTGAAGGCATCATGAATTCGATAAACGGTTAGCAGAGCCCTTTGCTACAACACTGCAGGAAGAAGACATTCTGGGTCGGCCGCTGCCGTCGCCGTCGTCCGCGCCACTGACACTACGTTTGATCAAATTTATGTTTTTGTCTTTGTCCAGATTCTCTCGTAGATCTCATTCATGCGTCAATACCAGATCCTCACAACGACGACAAAGACAGTCGCTGTTTGGTAGGAACTGACCTTTCGCAGAGCTAGTCCCTAAGTAAGACAGTATGAACTTTTTTCCGCCAGTGAATTTATAGGTGAGTTAAAATCTGGACCTGCTGCAATTTATCGAAGTTGTCTAAACTAAAGTTGGTAGAGTTACTTGAATAGGCACTCGTTCGGCTAAAACGATTTGATTATACTAGCATCGCTTAAGCCTGCGAACAGTCGTGTGAGTTGGGTCTATAAAAGCTCTGCTAAATCTATCTGTCCGGCCGACAACCGGCTCGTGCCTAGTAGCGAGCGTAATAATCGAGGATTTTCGATAGCTGCAAGATAAAGCCATCCAGCATTTTGTACAGTTATTTATCTAATTGGTCCGAATCTTACTTCACGGAACTGTACAACAGCGCGTGATAATTTAGAAAACGAATTCCCTTATTTATTCGAATAGTATTTATAGGGCGCATGGCGTCTTTAGGGTCATACTAAATATGCTGTGTTTATATGTAACTTCTTATGAAAAGTTAATACGAAAAACAATGAGCCGTGAGTCTAATCTGTTACGCTTTCGAAAATAATACGGGTTGTGTACGGGTAGATTTAATATTGAACTAAAATAAATATACGGTTAATTTATCACGATTATAGAATCGAAGTTAGAGATTGTCGCCGCACGGCTTTACCGATCAAGAGAAGTTCATTTGGCTATTTATGACATAACTTCAGACAGTTTTTAATAGACTGCCGAAGAAACAACGATACAATATGCCGAGCGACAGCTGTTCCGGTACAATGGAAATTATTCTGTGTTACTTTTATCTGATCGATGATGAAGATTTGGCTAGAATCGCGCATCTTCGAAACAATCGTGTAGGCTGGCATTTAGCCTGATGGTGCTACGCGTGGCGTCTTATTGGTGTGGTGAGATGCAACCGTTTGCAATAGTTCTCCAACCTAACTTCAAGTTTTGATTTTATTCAGCGGCCAAGATATTACCAAGTAAACTTTTGATAATAAACAGGAAAAGTAAATCAGTACGGCAGGTATAAGACAACTTATTGCTTGGAGCGCTGCTTTAACCATCGTTTGTTCTGTAACGGATGCCTAATTATAATAACATGGTAAAGGGTGGCCTGATTTTATCTATTAAGTTAATCTGATCATTGTATAGAAACTGATAGATTATATAGAAACAGTGCTCTATGCTATAGCCTTTGTCAGCTGGAGACGTCACTTGGCATCCCTTTCTTTTTGTTTCCGGTTGTAACGTGGAACACCCAACAACCCGTTTTATGCGTATATTCCACATTGAACAAGGATTGCCGCCTGAGAGCGACCCATCTTAGCAGCATTATCGCCAAACTCGGGTATTTGTCGGGGGTGCATCCTCCAATTCTAAACAGCCATTTTGAGAATCCGCAAAACGTCATTGGGCAATCCTCTTCAACATGATACTTCTCGTGTGTAAGGCAGAGGACTGCTGTCTTGAATAGAATACAAACTCAGAGTGCTAAGGAGCACTTTGTTTTTTTTCCTAGAATGTCCATCTTCTTCTCCGCAAAAGCAATACAAACTGATAGAGTAGGCCAAGAGCCCGTAGACGTTACGCTGCAGTGAATACGGGAGCGGAGGGCAATAAATCTAAAAAAGCGAGCTAGAATTTACTGTTCAATACCATTATCAATTTTACCTTTTTATACTTCGGTCAAACCATCCAACTCGTAAATACTACGTAGTTTGTGCAGATAGCTTATCATACCGCCTAACTATTGAGTCATCGTTAAATACTGCTACAACTGGGCATCTGTTAATACCTAAAACATCTATATGACATCTATATAACATATAGTAACATGATTATTAAGGGAGTTCGTTTGACTGCTTGTACGTATACGCAAAAAGTGAACAGAAAGATCCTTACAATAGGACTCAACTACAAAAACATTATTACGGGTGCTTATAGAGAGATCTTAGGGTTAGATACGTGCTCATCTACGTGAAATACACTATAATTTCGGCAGTCACTTGCACATGTGTCGCCTTTTGTCCTACATGTAGGGTCTTCATAGCGATATATTGAAACAAATCATCAATAAGTCAGTTCTCTTATGCATCTGTTGCTGGATCATGTTCCTACGCCCGGATTACCTTCTATCCACGAAGTTCTATAATTGAAAAGACTCTACTTAAACCCCACAACCTCAGACCCGTACAGCCATAAGCGTCTGTTAAAGGGCCTTTCATGCCCGCCATGGAAACGGCCATGATACGATTGTCTGGCAAGAATGTCAACTTGGATACATTTGTGGTGGTACAATTTATGGAGGAATAATTATTCACTGTTAGTAGATACTGCTGAAGCTGATGTTATTGCAGACGAAACCTACTGGAATTAGTTTCCACGAGGATAATATTCCTAGCAACTCTTAGAAAAACTCTTCTAACTCACGTTTGGAAGCTTTCAAGATCATTTCTTGCCGAATCGTCTGTCTTTCACACGAGTCATCTAGCTCACTTGTTTCCCCTTGCATCTATCCAACTCTCGCCTCGTAAGGCAAGCTGGTAATCGCGTTGCCGAAATTACGACCCATTGGCGATCACGACCAATTGGCTCATCGTCATTTCGTTGTTAGCGCCATATTGAAAAAAAAACTTTAGTTACAGTGTTTGACACCCGTTCGAGCAGAAGTTCGGCTGTACCGCGATTATTGCCTTTTGGAGTACGTGTGTATCCGACACTCGACTAAACAGCCGTCCAGTCGTTGTATGCAGTCACTGACATTAAAATTGTTGTTGCTTTTAGTGATGATGGTGGACTGCATGACGCTATAACGAGTTTTCTGCCTGAGATAAGGACGCTCGCTGGCGAGTAGTATAATTTCGTGTGTTTACTATCCCTTGTATGGACACTGACGTTGTCAAAAATGTAAGCACGGTGCAGTTAAATATTCGTATTTTCATTGATCATCACACGCGTCCAGATCCAGATAGCTAACAGCGAATGCAGGACCATCGAGGCAAGCAGCAAAGGGCTTGTCATACGATGCGATATTTCCTATCGCCATGCAACGCTGTGGCCTAAATTCGCGCAGACGAAAGACACTCAGTGATAGCCACTTCGGCCATCGTCGGCGAACGGCTGACAATAGAAAAAGTAAACAAACGAAATTCGGATCGATGCTAGACTTGGCTCTCCAACGAGCACTGACACATCGCATAGCCCGCGTGTAACTGGCACCGTTCCGGGCACGACAACGTCAGCCGCCTAACCAACAAATGTTTACGTACTCAGGAACACGCTAGCACACGTCGCTATGTGTAGACAGTCGTTCGCAGTCGATAATTTACGAGTTGCTGTGTAACTCATCAGCGACAGTTTAGCGATGATTAAATGGCGACGGGCGTCAACGGACCGGTGATTCCTGGCCACCACCGCTGATAAAGCCGACTGCGTTCATCAGACGTTTATCGAAGTGCTTTTACTTCAGTTGTTTTTCTGCTGCTGCTGCTGCTGCTGTTGATGCGTAGCGTGTAGAACTTAACGATTTTTATGACCAATCGTAGTAGATATAAAATTATTAGTCGCAAAGCATGAGAACCACAAGTGTGGTTACAGCGGTGCCGAGAGATATGGATGGTTCTGGTGATGCAGACTAACGCGGCTCAGGCCGGTGACGACAGCGTTTTCGCTAGCGACAGTGTGCCCCATCGGTTGAACCGATCGGACACGATAATGACAGCCAGCAACGAAATCGTCGCTAACGCTAACGCCGCTCGTGAAGATCCCGTTCAATGTTTATGCGAGAGAAAAACAAAGTGAGCAGCATATTTCTATATAACCCACATGTAGATCTGTTGTTGATCTACGTGAATGACGTGTAGAAAAGGGTGGAGGTAAAAAAAAGAACGAATGAGGCCGATTGAAATCGACATCGAGGTTGTACGCCAGATACTTCGAAAGAGATATTTTTATTGATTTTCTGAAACATGTGCTCAACATGATCGCTACAATTTAGCACTGTTCGATCTCTATCGGAAGCCTGACTCGTTTTGCGATTGATTTAATTTTACGTATTTTGTAAAAAAAAAACCCAACTCGTCTCGTGGGGTAAGTAATTTTTGCTCAAATTGTTTTTGCCAGACAAAAAGTAAAGTGAGAATATCGACACTGTTTTATCTGTGAGCAGTGATAACCGTACCACTGTTCGACTAATAAAAAATAGAGGACCGGCCTAAAGATTTATAGAAAAAAAAAAAACTATACATGAATTTAATAATTCATGAACTCATCATCATTGTAGCTGAGTGCAAAGTTATGTAATAATAATAATAATAATGAATCGATAATATTTAACATTTTAAGATAAGATAAGAACTCACATCATGAAGCATCGGAACTTCGAGACCTGCATGACTTCCACAAAAAAGCTATATATGTCTAATACAAACTTCGGCTAAAATTGATTAGTCAATGTAATAATCGGTATTGCGTCAACGTTCCTCACAACGCACGGCTACGACAGATCATTGCAATAGGAAATCAAGATTCCAATGAACTAAATCAACAACCGAGTACCTCTGCATGTTATCGAGCTTGATGAGCGGCTTTTCGAATACGAAAGAATACGGTTGTACCATATTCTTTACAAATCTCCGAATGCCTAAACAAAACCTTTAGAGACATCCCTGAGGCGAATAAAAAGAAGAGAAATCTGATGGCTATGGATCCCCGCTCTTGTACCAGTACTACTACCTGGGTTTATCGTAACAGCCTCGGCCTATACGAACCAACTGAAAAGACAAATGACCGTCAGTTTATTAATTATTCTTCCTTCGAGCATCTAGCTCACTTTTTCACAGTCTTCGAAACGAACAAAATCCTAAAAAGCGTGCATAGTCCCTACACGCCAACGTGACACGATGTGGTCATGCGGGACAAGTTCCGTTAAATGAAACGCCGCTCATTGCCAGACAGGCCTGCTGCTCTAAGACGAGCAACATAATGCCGTTAGTTAATATATGCTACGCCTAGACGCTCCACGTAGAACTGGTTCTCTCCCCTTCTTCCCGCCCGCTCTCGTTGTGTCCCCCGTGTCACGATGGCCTTTTTTGCCGTTTGAATTATGTCTCCTAATTCTTCTCGCTCAATGATTTGAGGCGACGAAAAAAGAGAACAACCAACGTCTTCCATTATAAGTAAAAGCAGGGAACACAGCACACGCACAGGTCGACAGCATTAGCTCGTACTGACAGAAAAAAAAAAAGAAGAGGTTTCAACAACAGCGCAAAAGAACGTACATAGTAGATACTGAAAAAGATATGTAGTATTGCAGTATCGACCAAGGCCTTGTTAAATACCGCCGATACTCCATTATCGTTAGTAGCCTACCTATTTTCATTGACACAAGGGGGACGTCGACCACATTACCGCAACCCCTTCGTGTCGTCGTTATGCAATGCGATGTGAACTTTGTATCAAACATATTCGTCACTGATACATTCAGTCGCGATCACGACCACAATGATACCGACCAAAACGATAGCCTGCGCTGACGACGAAAGAAAGCGTACCACCAATGGCCACGATCAGTTCATGCTAATACTACCACCACCATCATCATCATCACCACCACTGACAATATCAGGGTCTCTACCTCGGCGCAAGATGTCCAGCAACGCCGATTCTGTACAAGCGACAGCGAGCCATCAGAGGCCAGCACGAAGACCTACTCTACGCAATCTCTACGCCTCGATGCGTTTGTCGCTGCCTTCCAACGTCGTGTTTCGAAGGTTCGCCATTTCGTCGTGCGCTGACCTTCCCATGTCTAAGTTCGTTACTTCTGTCTGTCTCTCTCCAACCCTGTTTGCTGTCCATCGTCTTGTCCGTTTGCCGAATAAGCTGTTGCAGCACCACTATCGGCCGCTGCTCAACGATGTGCTCTTTGTCGTCGAAGCAGACCGCATCCGGGAGTTTATCTCGCTGGGAGACGTAATCTGCTGAGCACGCGACCGCTTCTTGTCGTTTGTCGCTGCGCGTTCTCGTAGCGACGTCGAAAATGAAGAAGAGTTGCTGCCGTTTCGGAACGGTCGATGCTGGCGACTCACGTTGGCTGCCAGCGGCTGCCGAGTTGTCTCGTGCCGATCCATCGCCAACCGATTCGTCCGATCGATATATCTAACTGAGTATGGGTTCTTTCGTTATCCAACCCAATGGGGCAGGCACCGACTCGCCGAGGTACAGTAGACAGACAGACGATCGCCAATACTATCGCACACCTCACGGTTCTCCATCAGTAATCGGCATAAGTACTGCATAGGCACCAGTAAAAGACTTCCTGCTGCTGTCGTCTTCATGTTATGCTCCTTCAATTTTTATATTTCTGTTTCTGCAGCGGTGTTTGCGCAGCTAATGCAGAATGCAGTGGACTGCTGCTAAACGTCTATGAAAAACGCGAGAGAAGAAAGTTATTTGTAAAAGTTGTTAGAACCTAAAGCTGTATTTATTTGGTCGAGGCTCGTTGAGGCTTTCCATTGTGGCCGAGTTAGATGGCACCACTATTAATGGTAGCTACAACTACGACAAAGATAACCTCAGCATGAACATTCGATAACATTTTAATCTGGAAAGCGGAGCTGTCGATGTTAAAGGTAGTGCAAACGCATAAAGAAAAAAAAAACTACAACGAACCAACAGGGATTGAAGGGCTGAGCCAATTTATCGGATCTACCCAGCGGCGCCAATGATGGCTTTCAATACTGACGGCAACGTATTCGTTCAAATATGGATTTTGCTATAAAAATGGCCAGTTGCTCATGGGATAAAACGGCGACTACGTAAAAGTGTGGTATAACAGATTCGATTAGCAAGTCTAACCAGTTTAGAACGGGCATCTTTCGTTTCCCATTGCAACATACACATGACAAAAGTTACATAGAGACTGTGCCACGATGCTGTGACTTTGATACGGCTAGGGCAAAATAGTCACTATAAAAATATCACCCACGGGTTTGAAACAAACCCCTGAAGATGGGCTGCTACGAAGGCAAACACAATGTAGCTTCCTGTTCCGGACACATTTTCCAGGCTAATCGTTGTCACATCTCTATCGTTTTGATACATTACTCGAACTTGCTGCAAGCGAATATATGTCCAACATATACATGGACGCGTACTAGGTACGGTTATTTTGTGTCAAGGAATATTACCGCAATCTCTGCTCGGCAGACTGCCTGTTTACCCTTAAATTATGCGCTCGTTCTTCCGTGTTCTTGATAGGGTTCTATTAGACAACTGATTTGGCACGTCGGATCGAATAGAAAATGAAAGTCAAGCCTTTCGAGAAAAAGCAAAAACACTCGAATCTATTTGAGGCGTAAAGTTCTACAACTTTAAAGCAAAATAGTATTACCTCTTACTGAAGGCATCATGCTGATTCTCTGGTACCGCTTGTGAAGCTCAGGTAGGAAACTAACGTAAATGCAATCGTTTAGTCGCCGTCTCAAATAAACTAGTCTCATCCGAAGGGGGACTTGGCTAGCGACAAGTAGACACTTGCATTCAAAGTTGTGGATGGTGCGTCGCGAATTCTATCTTTTAGCCGTTATTTGGTATGGCTATTATAGCCTAGATGAAATAAATTTGAGCATTTTAGAAACGAAGGCTTTAAGTACCAGACGCCTCTCGAAACAGGTAACGCACCAAGGAAAGGAACATCAAATTCAACAGCATCTAAAATAATCCTGCTCCATCTCACCTTGTGGCTCTCGCTTGCATCTTCGTAATGGGTCGCGCTCGTCACCGCCGTATAGACGTCGAACCTGAAATGGCCAAGTTCGCTATCCACCGTCAGCGTTACGGCTCTTCTCGGAACGAGTGCGATGAGGACTTCGACTCAGGTCTAGGTCTTAGCGGTGGAGGTTTGAACACAGCCCGCTTGAACAAAAGCCAATAGCCTTTCGAGAGGACAATACAAGTTACATAGATCATTATCACCCACATCGTGCTGCTACTGCCACCAGCTAGCATATCGTTTCGACCTTCAGCCTGTTCTCGGTTTGCTGCCATTCGCGCTGTTGGCCTGAGGCCGGCGGCGTTGGCGAAACGAAACGCAATGGTGCCAGCAACCTCATAAATATTACCCCCCTGAATGGGGGGTATCTCGGAATGCACTCGACGCAATCATCATTTCGTTGACCTTTACGTATGCAACAGGCGTTCATGGTTAGCTGATAGGAGGTTAGAAGATCTTGATAATATCGGCGGTGCTTTGAGTCATTGTTGTTGTTGTTGTTGTTGTCACCTTTAACTACCCGCTGAAGGTAAATGAAAGAGGGTTTTACAGGAGGTTAAGGGGAAGGGGAAGGGGGAAACAGCTAACGAATTCGCGCAATTATGTACTCTACGTTTGTTTGTAATGTAAATTTTTGTGTGATTGACACCTTTTTTTGGCTTGAGATATTATTCGGTTCATTTCGTGTCCAAGATGAAACTAACCTATCTAGGTCTATGTTCTTGCACTCACCGAAGATCTTTCTCAGCTTGGATAGCCCCGTTCACCCGATCGCATTTACCCCATTATAATGGTAGTGTGCCACCTTATTATATTTTTATTATAACACATTTTTTACACATGGATCGATGTTACAGTATAGAGAGTACACGCTATGTAGCATCGTTAGAGACGTTCAGGCACCTAAAAACTGTGGAAGACTACAAGCTTCGCTTATGGTTAGATAGATGTTAGATTTATTATAAGATGCGGATATTTTTTAAACGATCTATTCTACTGCTTTTGCAATTTCGTTAACCAGCAAACACGGTCTCTGCATTTAATAACACTGATTAAAAAAAACCCAATATTAATAGTAATAATAGTATTTTTACCCATTTTTCTTCATGCGCGTTAGGTCGATTTAGCAAATTTACCGAAATAAACAAACAAACAAAGATTATGTTTCAAATTAAAATAAGATTGTATAAGAACCCTTCACTAAATGCATCTAATTTTCGAGCTAACACGTATATTCACTGCATCAATTCATATATGCTGTGCTTGATACTTGTTCGCAGGAAATAGTAAAGTCAGAATAATTCTACCAATTTTCGTGAACTATCCCTTTTGCTTGCATTTTTCAACGTTGATTTCGTTCAGCGGCGAAGCGATCGTCTTCGATCAGGCCGAGTCGACAGGCTTGTACTTAAGGTGAAAACCTGACGCAGGCAAGTACCTTGCGGGTAGTCAGCAAGTGTAGATGATGAGAAATGGGGGAATCGTGGCCTGCGCGAAGGGCATTCATTTGAAAAGTACAAAACAAAATACGAAATCACTTCACGGGAAAAACTACACAATTTCATTGTTCGAAAATTCTCGTGTAGCTTTTCGCCTTCTGGCTGGCCTTGTTTTTCTCTTTTCGAGAGAGTTGTTTCTTGAGAGGTTGCGCTCGATCTGCCTTCGCTAGAGAGGTGGCAGTGATGGCCGAACTTCAAGTTACTGCTATCTTTTAAGCTGCTGTGGTGGTGGCGAATCAATGTTTTCGTGGATTCGCTCCGACGAATACAATGGCAACTTGAACAATGGATTGTGCACCCCGCTCACGCTGACACGGATACCCTTAACGATATCTAGACCCTGTATGCCTCCGTACGCGGTGTAAAGTGAGATCTAGAGTTGCAACAAAACAACACCTTTGAAGTAGTCACTTCTCTGTCGACGCTAATGCTTTTCTCTATTCCACGAGAAGTGATCTTCCTCCATAACATCTACGCTATATACTAACAGCGACGGCTAACACCGACGAAATAACGACCGCAGCAAGCATGAGTCGCCCGCGTCATGAAGCCTTAGTTCAAGTACCCATCATACAGCCAACAGCTTACGAAAGTTTTCCTGAAAGTCCCTTTCGTTTAAGTGCGTGTGTGTGTGCGGTCTGGAGACGACTACCTTGCCCCTAACTCGACTATGTCCCTTCTCAGGACTATCGAATAAAACTAGCAATCGCTATATATATGGCAACGTAAAAAAACACAGATCGTCAGTCGGACATGCACAAGAGGACACTGCACATGAAGCACATGATAGGTGCTTGTTTGCTCAGCACAAAGACAAAACAGCATGGAAGAGTGGGGCTAGAAGTGAGTGAACTAAGGCTTCCATTAGGTGAGACCGCACCCGGTTGCCCTTGCTCGAAGTTGTGATACGACTCGCTTGTGAACACTGCGCGGCACCGCAGGGGAGAAGCCGATTGCAAAGATACAACGATGAGATGATCTAATAGTGAAAGTGAATCACTATACACGACCCAGCGGGTCATCTTTTGTCGGCCTGGTGCTGGTCGCAGAAGCCAGACTAAACGGGTGTGGACATATTCGTATCTTGCCATATTCCTACAGCATTTAACTGCTAAAAAGTGGAGAACTCATCCATCTGACCTGAATAAATTTCGAAGCGACGCGATCCCATACGATTGCATATAAATGCACCGTGGCCGGCTTCAAGTTTCACCTGGAACTTTTCCCAAGCTCGACAAGTCAGCGCCGACAGGACAGCGTCGACGAAATAGGACGTTTATCGCTCGTTCTTTTTATATCTAGTCTAGCGAGGCCATATTTTCTATTTTGTTTTGCAATCAAGATTTTCAATGCGTTGAATAATCTCACGTTTCGTCCCAGCTGGTGGAAAAATGCTCAGGCACAGAGGCTTTCAGGTATCGTATATGGGACTGCGGAGCATGATGCTTACATAATGCCACATTTACCTTTACAATTACATGGTTATGCTACACTATCTTCACACGTACGTTGTGGGATCTGTGCAACAGATAAACGATCAGCCCAATTAATCGTTTCACAGCCATTGATTCCGCTGTTTGAACCCCAAACATGGTGGATATGTACTGGTTTTTTGAGTGAGCCTATTTTAACAACTCGGGATTCGTCTGGTGATAAACTAAAACCTCAATGCGCACATCGAGTCCTGTTCCTGGAAACGTCGTTATCAACAAGCTGACACTAAGCATTTAACCTGGAAGCATTTTGAAAAAGAAATTAGCCCATGAAATTAAATAATGTAAAAGTCCGCTGCTTGATTCAGCTATAAGCCAACCCCAACGAACCAAGCTCTTTGCAAGATAACAATCTTATAATAATAGTAATAACTAGGTTGTGTATGAAGCATATGCTTAGTTTCGTCGCAATATCTTTCAATAAAGCTAACTAATCAAAAGAAAAAAAAAAATAATTAACACAGCTTTTTCCTTCGTTGTCGCTAGAGTGTTTAAGCTAAATTAAGCTGGTTTTTAATTTTTTTTGCCTCCACACGCTATAGTATAAACACGGTCCAATGCATTCGTTTCAATTTTCGGACGAGATCTCAAAATTGTCGGCCTCCGACAAAGGTGCTTTCAAGAAGTTTTTGCCGGCACCTGCTCGGGATCTTAGCCAATGGACGCGGGTCAAAAGTTCGATTTTCTGTCTACATCATTCTGCAGCCTAAATATAGAAGTTCACATATACACGCATATACATACATACATATTATCGAGAAAGCAGCGTCCTGACATGATGTTGCTGGCGACGATCAGACTTTAATTTCCGCTCGGCCTTTTTCGTCCCCCTGCAGTGCATCGCTCCCGTTCTGTCCCTGTGACGGTCAAGAAAGACGCTTGAAATTTGGCGCCAGTTCCATTAACTGATCTGCCTGTTGTGTCTATGGCTATCAACGATGTTTTGCTCGCCGTGTACAACTAAGCCTAAACGCGCAGAGAATACCTAGTCTGCTCGTAAAGGCGACACCAATAAGCTGCCGTCGTCGACAATAACGTTGTCGGCCATGTTTACACAAAACAGGCGCGCTGATTACTGTGCATCATCTACAGCAGCAGTCGCGTCTGCTATTTGAATTGGTTCACCGGCGGTGATTCGTTTTATGGTGTTCAACCCGCTGCCATAGGCTGCTAGCGGGGGTTTTTTGTCCATATCTAGAGCTCGCGCCCACGACCGACGACGACAAAGCGACTGGGCTGTTATTGGCGGTCCGGGGTGAGTCAGAGGTGGAAACACAATGATAGCTGATAGAAGCAGAGTGGGGTGAGAAGGAATCGCAAAGATCCTAAAGAATACGGCTCGATCGAGTAGATTAGCGCGTAAACTCTTACTTTTACTATGACCATTATCACCACTTGGCTATAACAGTACAAATAGTAAAAGCGATGTCTCTGGACAATGTGGACACCTATAGCGCCCGCGAGTATAGCGCCAATGTGTACGCACTCTGAAGTGGAATCTCTTTCTTCTGCTTAGAGAAATTCGGTGCAGAGGATTAATGAACGAACAAGGTTTTTGACCTAACCTAGCTATCGGCAAACTTCAGATGAAATTTTGACAATCGAGACACACACGCATACATAAACAGATACATTTATAAAGGCTATAATGCATATAATGCTCACAGTTACAGCTTCGACACCGCTGACGCATATGGACAGGCACAATAAGAGGCATAATTGTTTGGTGAAATCCTTAATAGGCATCCGATTTAGCGGTCCCCGATTCATTCGGAACGGAGCGCCAACTTCGTACGGTGAGCAACATCAATAATAATGACGTGATCTCCTTTACATGGCACTCGATTCATTCTATTTACTGTTACTACCTCGCCAGTGCCCCTCAACATGTGCATGAAGTTCATTTCGTTAATAAAAACACAAACTGATGAACAAAAAGCGTCTAGCAATCTGTCCAGTTGCCTGATCGTGATGACCATTGAATGAATTCAGCGATAATTGAAGAGGGAGGCATGTTTGTTCTAGCAGTTTTTTTCAAAATGTATTTTATTTATCCGCGCACAAGGAGAAGCGTGCTGTGGCGAACACTAAGGCAATTAAGGCGTCGGTCTCATTATGCAAAATGTGAAACACGTCCCTAGAATGGCCTGCAAGTACCGCTAAGGTACTTGAAACAACTGAGATAAGAATGCGCCGATAACTTTGGTCTTAACGTGATACCTTGTACATAGACACTGCCAACAAGGTCAATATATACAAACATAAAAAAATTCAAATAATATTACCTACGCTTAGACGAATCGGCGTTGCGATGGCAAACATCGCCATTTTTTTCTATCTCTTCCGATTAAAGACGTATTCCTGCCCCGCTTACAACGAAGGAGCAATTGTCTCTGACGAGAACGTTCTTAGGGGTCTCCCTGCAAAGTCGACTCGCACGCTCGGAACCCACCTGACCCCAGACTAGCCAAAACCTCCCGCAGATCTCCTACCGCAATAAGTGTTGATGGCGCGGCAATGGCACTGATAGCAGCACGAGTCCAGTCAATACTGATCGCCACTAAATACAAGTGAGTTTCCCATCGCGCCGTGACACGGATGTCGCTTACACACTTGGCACCCTCAGCTCTACGCTTCTGGCGGTATGGCAGTTCTTTGATTAGTCATAAGGAGATGATGAGCTGGCGGTCTCGGTCGACTCGCTGATACCTTATTCAGTCGCTGTGAATTATGTATGTGGGACCGCATTTCACCGCGCACAGAACCGCTAGCAAAGGGCAACGACTTCTTTGATGCCGGTAAATACGAATCGTTTCCCTGATACCGGAGGCAGGGAGCCACTGTTAACCTCATTTTGCTTGTTTGAGTCGACATCATGTCAGACAACTAGTGGCGTTCATAATATGACTTTTGTGCACCAGTTCATTCTTCATAAGCACGTGCGTGCCTTGCTAGAGGACAAGTAATTACACCTTTTTGCGTTAAAGAGGAAGCGCGTGATATTGAGAGAGCGTCGGAGAACGCGAATGGGAAAGCACAGAAAATGTTTTCCAGTGTCTTTTCTTAGACAAAATGAAAGAAGGTGACATTGTCCTTTCTCAAAATCACAGTACGGACAAGCCATTGATCAGAGCTAATGCCAGTCTCATGGACCATCTGCCACGTCGTACATAAAACATGCAATTGCGTATGTGGACAGGTAATGGTCAACTCAGATGCGCGATTGTTAGCTCAACCTCATGTTAGTATACGATCGTGCAAAATCGTGCATCATACAGTTAGTTAGTCTTGAAGAGAAATCATATTTGAGTATGATGTTTCCTGAAAATACAAGTACCGAAATAGAAAATGTTCTCTCTTACTTCTGTTTTCAGTTGAATTTGTCAAAATCATCTTTATTTTTGTAAATGTACGAGCTTCCAGTTTATATGCGTACTGGCTCCTAGTTGTCTATCTAAATACCGAAGGGATTACTAATTATACAGGGTATCGCGAACATTAGAAGCGAACTTAGCTCGACCTCATGTTAACGTAGCACCCTGTAACTAATAAGATAAACCGCAATTGTCATATTGATGCTAGATAGATGACGACAATCGTATCAAGAAGGTGTTATAAAATTACTCTGGCCAGTATATTTTAGTAAAAAGTGTCTACGAATTAAAGCCAGTTTCACTGGGTGGTTGTAATGAAGCTTGTTACGCACCACACGTTGCGTAGCGATCGGCCAACATTTTTAAAAATTCCCAAGAAATCTCACTTGATAGTCTTGAACATGCAAATCAATTGGCTCATCCACAGCGGGGTGCATCGTAGATCCCCCCCCCCTCTTCTGACGAGGCCCATTTATCGAATTTGAGGTGTGCTTTTCGACCGTTATTGAAATTTCGATAGAACACAAAACGATGATCGAAATTGTCGATTACCGATCGTATCGTGCTCACTGTCACCGAAGTGGGCCCGAGCCTCGACGTCATACCCGAAGACAAGTCATACATGGTTCACTTTGCAGGTCGCGATATCCCGGCGGATCGGGGGTCCACGAACCCACATACACACGTACAAGAAAGTACAGGTAGCTTTCAATAAGGTGCGATGCAAAATCGAAGAGCCAACGATATAGATAATCAGCGAACTCTGATAAGCTGAGTTGTAGATTATCAATTGGGATCAAATGGACATTAGCTTCAATAGGGATTCCGGCTTAGCAGTGAAGTGGCTTATGCGAGCTGACAGTTTTATCGATCTGCCTATGCACGTATAATACATTATCTAGTAAGTGTGATCGGAGATGAGTTAACATCCGCGAGCGAGAAGTGGAGGGGAACATGTTTCCAACATGTCAATAATACGAAACAACTGCGTTATATTGGTCCAACAATTTTTGGCCTACCAAGAAGACGAATGGATGGCTGAACGCCACTAGAAACATAAAACTATAGGACTGTGACATAACTGAAATAACGGTAGTTTTTTTTTTATGTGTTCATAAAAAGGATAAAATTAGTTTGCTATCACAGGACGGGTAGCAAATGATTTGCCGCTCAGCCTTATTGTAACAATATATTTAGCAGCTGAAAGGATTGCTACCACGGAAAGAAAGGGCTGCCTTAATAGCTACATTCAGTCACGGAGGAAGACTGGATAGCGAGACGAAAAGCGGCACGTTACAATCGTGCCTACGAATTGGGCGTGTGGCATTTGATTACCAGGACTACGCTTATGTTTGGTCAAGCAGCGAGTAGTATCATTTTCAGACAGTTTGATGTTGTACATGAATCTGAGGGTTTAAGGATTTTTATAAAGTTGGCTCAATATGGCGTCCAATGCGAGAATAATTTGATCTATTTTCGATAACAGAATTCGCAATGCTTTATAAAAGTAGATGACTCAAAACGACGTCTACTGCTATGATTTTTCTCACACAGCTAGGACGCATTACAGGCGCTAAAATATACTGCCAGAAACAATTTTTAACTCAGCTTCAACGCCTGAGTGTTAGGGGCTGGGGAGTGCCGATGGCACTTGCCTCCTAGAAGACGTTGGCCTTCAACTACTTCGGCGACGTTGCGGTTCGAATAATATGCATTTTTATTTTTTTTATATTTTGAGTAGCTGCTGTGCTAGCTCGTCATTGTGGGCACCTTGCCTTTCAAAAAATTTCAAATTCGAAGCCTGCTGCCGCTCTCCTTTTTCGGTGCTCACGCACACGACTCGTGTGACGTTGCATTGTAGCTGGAAAATTTGTGACGGACTTAGACATCGAGAACGGATCGCCCAGTACTACTCAATGCGAAGCTTTCCAATTCGTTATGTCAGCGTAAGACAGTCAACTAAGCTACTGCCACCACAACAAGCAACAACACATATGTATAATAAAGTTAAGTATCAATTTATTATCCTGCCGAAGTCGTCATTCTATCTACACGATCGAACGCCCACATACACTAATCACTAGAAACGAGAAGACTGCTCGAATCGGCGGGCGTTTCCATTGAAACGCGACGATGAGGTGCTCCACTCGCGGTCTTTCGCCCGTCTGACTTCTACACGAAGCATCTTACTGCTTTGTTTCCAATTTACGACAAAGAAGGTCACGTGACCTTCTCCAACTAACGCGAGCTCTAGCGTCGACGTGAGATTATCCGATCCACGAAACGGCACTTCCGGGGCGGCACATCCGGTACTGCGTATTGCCGCCAAGTCACAACGAGTCGTGCGAAACCGTCAAGTCACGCTCCGGTCCGGTCTCGTGCTGCTTGACTTTCCCGACTTTGTCTGTCTGCCTGCTGTTACTGCTCCTGCCGCTGCTCAAGCCCATTGACAAAAGCCGGTGAGCGGAGCCAAGGGAAACTGAGGAAGACTCGAGTGGGGTAGCGTAATGCTAAGAGGAAGGGATAGTCGAACCCACGTCCTCTGGCTGGGAGCCACGAACCGTTCTGAGCTGTCGCTGGAGTAATGGAGGAGTAGTCGATGAGTGGCAATAGTTGCCTGAGTAACGGGTGGGCAGAAATAGAGAAGCCAAGTCAACGGTACGGATGGGGAACGATAGCGGAAGGAGGAATTGCTTCCTGATGAAGAAGTTTTAAAGGGGTGGATGAGGTTGGAGGTAAGTGGAAATGAGGCGCGAATCATCTAATATATGAATATCGTTGACGACGTTGACTAAAGCACTTGCATGGTTGATTATTGAATAGGCGCAAAAATTCATGGGAAACTAGATACTAGCAACGGGCTTGTTTACCCGGGTTCAGTAGTACGTATCGGATGGTAGGAGATATCGAAACTCGTGGATTGGACTTAAGGTAGTCGAGATATTTTGTTTGAAGAGTTCATGGAGATAGGAGCATTTAGTAACTGGTCCAAACGCATACCGTAGTTAACAAATGAAATGCATAATAAATACATTTATCGTCAATAAAGGTAATGTATATACATAGGATCTAAAATAACCCTAAATAATTCCCAATGCAAATATTCCATAAAATTCAAAGGTGACACTGGACATCAGACCGATCAGCTACTACCTCGCACGGTAAAAACAGTCATGTCTGATAAAAGTCTTTTTTCCTCTAGATACAACTAGCTACTAAGCGCTGAAGTGCACATATTTCGTTAAGTATGAAACATTTGAGTGAAATCGTATGGCAAGTAAATTGTGGCTGGCTTCGTTACGAAGGGCAGAAACACGGCTTGCTAAACAATTACATGGGCTGCCTGGTCTTGTCTTCCTGCAGCTGCTTATCTTGATTTACTGCTTCCACCTGCGAGAATATCCACACATGAATCTGACCCAAGAAACAACAATAACAAAAACATTTTGCAGGCAGGTTTGTTCTATTGGTCTTTTCACAAACGCGCCTCTCTTCATGCGTCACGAACGCACTATTGTTTTTTCGGTGGATTAGCCAAGCAACGGTGAGGTAGTTTTTGCTGGCCGCGTTGACTAACTGCTCTAGTTCAGCACTTAGAAGGATAAACTTTTGCGGTTTTCATCGCGGCCGGAGCAGTGGCTGCGTGTAGTCTGATCGACGAGAAATCTCGAACGGTGGGCACCCGAATCGAAGGGGGTTCGTCGAAATTGAATTGCTATTATTTTTTTCTATAGCCTTAGCCGGTTATAGTATGGTAAAATAGGCCTGCACCTAAGCAGAAAAGAAGGCTGGAGTTGGGCAGTGGTGAGTTGTATCGCGCTAAATGTCTTGGATAGATTCAGCACTGGGTCTATGCACTCTCTCGTTTCCATTGTTTCACTGAGCCTTGATGCGAATATACGCACGTAGACGAACTCGAACCAGGATGACTTGGATTTAGTACTCGAATACCGCTTTCAAGCGGTCATCGTATACCATATAAATATTATTATTATATAGTAACGGAATCTAACACAGATTTGTTATCGAATCGTCAAACGACCTGAAGACATACAAGATACACATTCCGTCTTCATGCGGATACCTCTTCTGCACAAAGATCTGTAGTTTAATTAGCTGTTCCCATCGTGCCTCACTTTCCTTTCCATGCGAGTCCAGTTTGCTCTGTTACGTCTAACACGAATCATTATTAACTATCGTTGGAGTAGCTGACATTCTATTACGCCAACGCTAATGCGTTTGGCTTGGCGTGCGCGTAAGCGTCTAGCGCCTAGATTTGCCAGCAAACGACAAAGACCTAACAGCTTCCAGGTTTTTCGTCGTCCCTAGGTTTCGGTAGCGCCAGTTAAAGCTCATATAAAGCGAAACGAAAAAAACAAATCGTACAAGCCGGCATATGTGAACCTCTGTCGTACGACAAAAAACGATTATAATTTGTGTTAAACGGCATTCTGTGGTCGTGTGATAATACCAATAGTAGAAATATACGATGTGCCTATTAAATAACATTTAATGATTAATAACGTTACGAAGTGTATTCAATTGCTATTGAAGGAATAGTTTATTTATTACTAGACTGTGGCGCGTAAATTTGATTTTGATGATATTCCCGCTGGATGACGACTTTTGTTGAAAGTATCCTTCAACGCTAGAGTTTTATTTGGATTATGTTTACTACACTACGACCACTGTTTTGTTAAGCTCTTAGTGAGATTTCTATTTACTCTATTTAGCTATAATTATAAGCTATGCGGTCCAAAAAGAAACTATTAGACAAACTATAGATTTCAGATAATTAAATCTATCTTAAAATGAGATAAAGGAAGCTACTGGCTGAAATTTCTTAATTCATTTAGACCAAACTTTTATGCAGTTTAAAGACAATGTTTCCGTATAGTTTGCGCTCGATTTTTGCCGTAAAATAAAGAAAAAAAAACCCAATTCTATGCATTTGCATGACATAGAATAAAGTAACTTGCACGAAATCTTCTTTTAAAACCGTTCAACTATATTTAACCACACATATGATCACTCGTATGTAAATATGTATATATGGGGGCGTTGCTATGCAAATGCGATACACATGTACAATTGCTGTGCATCGTGCTCCGCCAACCAACTTATGCCCGTCGCCATTTAATATTGTGTTAGGAACGAGGTCTCTCCATCACACATACACACACGCATCCTATCAGCCAGTGGCACGAACTCCTGTCTGTAGCAACTTTTAGCCAGCCCGTTTCGGGATCCCTTCTTAGCTTGCCCTTCCTGTTTTAATCCTATGGCCACTGACTCGCAAACACAAACCCACACGCAAACCGTCCTCCCGCTTACTGTAGTTACTGTTTCCCTTTGCTTTTTTCGCCGCGTCCACGACAGCCAGTCCTAAAGGCAGGTCCGACTCGGGCTGAAGTCAAACAGCAAAAAGCACTCTGATACAATGAAAACTGCGAGCGCAAGCGAATGTTCGACGCGAGGCCTACATAACCCAGTCGCTTTTCCCTATTGGCCGTTTGAGCAGGGTCACCCGCGCAGAGCTCGCTTTTCTCCCCATCGCCGTTCTGTCTATTTCCTATTCTCAGCATATTTCCTTGTTCGGCGCCTGCTACTCTCGCTGCTATTACTGCTACTGCTCCTGCCGTACTAGACGCTGGCGATCAGAGCAGGCCAGTCAAGAGTGCCATAGAGGAAAGGGAGGGACCTTTAGCTATAACGTCCTTTCTCCACCCGGCCCTCAGGGCTATCGGGTTGACGATGGCCATGACGGCACCACGGGTAGGTTGGGAGCGCTGGGCAGGTCGAATCGACGAATAAGGCCCCTGGAAAGCCCCACGAGGGGAGATACGAGGGCGAGCCAGGCGTGAAAAAAATAAGCCAAAAGGGGTGTCAGGGGTTCTGTTCAGGAGACCATTGGAGACGGGTTTGTTAGACTAAAAGCCCGCTGTGCGTGCAAACCATAGGTTTAGCTCATGACCCGTGGCCGGCTGTCCCATATTATCCCTACATAGGCCCCGTTTGCTCAGCGTTAGTTCAGGCTAGTTCACTTCACTTCAGCGACGAGTCTACAGTTATACCCGTTTTCGTTTCTTACTTGCTCTTCCTCTTTATGTCTCTGCTTGCGTGTCTCGCTCAGTTTCTATCGTTGAATCGTATTTTTACTGCTACATTCTGTGGTTTTGTGTATTGGACCAGATCGTGGACCACAAACACCTAGGCAGTCATATCTTGTACCTAGTTCAGCCTTAGTCATATTATAGCTACTACCCTACCGATAGCTGACTTAAAATTTCTGGGTTTCATAGCGTACTTGTAGGTTGAGTGTATTGTGCTTGGTGCAGATGGGGCACATCAGCGGTGGGAAAGGATAGAGGGAGAAAGATATGTGCTAAGGGGTACAAGGCGACCATACGTAATAATAGCATTAATAATAAGTACATTATCGCGGTACCTGCGGGTATAGCGTTAGAGTAACGTTAGACAACATAATCAATCACTTATAACAGAAGGTTTGTTCTTGGAGAGAAGATACACTTATCGTTGTGTCTCTAATGCCGTCACCGAAGCTTTAACGCAGATGGCATGATACAATACAGGTATTATGACGGATAGTGGTTAGGGTAACGGCTAGGCAGAATAACTGCTGGCACTGTCAGCGTTCTACTTGTCCCCCTTTTTTGCCATTTGTTAGAAAGCACGAGCACTGTTATCATTACAAGTGAGTCCGAAACCCTCTGAGCCTGCGAGCTGCCTGTTTAGCAAGCAACATTTGAGGGAGTTCCTACTCAAAGTTACACAGATACACGACGGAACAATCTTTGAGTGTCTTCTCTAGTCGTATGGAAGACGCGTACTAAGTTATATTAACCCTCCATGCGGCTGCTGATTGGCGAAGATCTTGCAGAGAGCGAGGATGGCCAAAGCAGACACAATCGAATCGGGGTCGAATTTACTGATAACAGGGCGCCCGGTGCGCGTTCTAAGTGGAACGAGGAGATACAAGCGATAGTAATACCTGCAGAGGGCCCCGCCCTTCTCGTTTTGCGCTCCCGTAGAATCAAGCGCAATGAGTTAATCAAATTGCGGTTGACCCGTGCCCCAGAGGACAGACTAGGAAGCAGCAGGTTGTCATTAGCACGAGGCGTGCATAGGCGGCTGTCATTATCCGATCGAGCCGCCTCGAACGACTTGGCGGGAAAAATTAAACCTGTGGAAAACATTTGCATTGACGCCTTATCTGGTGCCGAGCTACATGTGCTGCTAGAGTCTGGTGGAAATTCGGGCGGTGTGATTTGTAATTAGATAGCAAAGTAAATTCTGGATATCGGTGCTTTGTCACTAGTCATGGAGCAGAAATGTTCTGTACAAGGTTCCATAGTAATGACATTAAAGCTTTTAGATTTATGTACATTAGCGACAACTGCAAAACGAACGATAATGTAACGAAAGATAACGATCATTCGATGGTTAGCAGCGCGTCCTGATACAAGGTGGGTATCGTTTTGTAAATCATTAGCGCAATTTTCACGTCTTTGTTGGATACTGTACGGCCAATGTACCCATACATATGTCGTAAGAAAGTTCCCGCAAACTTAACGATTGCGCTAAGTTTAATTAATATATGTTAATGCGGTTATCGTGGGTCTCATCTCCGGCTTCTTGAGCACCATATTTTGGAAGACGCGTGGTGTATCGATCTGATATATAGGTAGGTCTATAACCAGTAGGTATAATAGGTTTATGCCTACTGGCTGGTACTGCACGTTCGGCATTACGTTGGACAACACAGTATGTTACTTATACTTCAAATGCGTCCCCGTTATCATGTTTCATATAGCAATGATTAAAGCTGTGAATTTGGAATTAGGTAAACGACTGATCTTAATTTACCGCCAGTTCACAAATGAATATCGCGATCGAATATAACTTCTCAAGATTGTATCCATTCATCGATTTTAGTTCGTGTGCCTTGCCCCCCGGACATGCACATGTACATTGCATTCTCGCATAATTTGCCCTTACTGACGAACGAGTTCCATATAGAACTACAATGACATTAGGCTGTGTGGCCACAGGCCGAAGAAACATTTGGGGAAATGATCTAGGATGATTTGTATATGGGTGTTGCCGAAGCGTTGCCGCTTTTTTCCCGCCATCTCGCAAACTTCTCTTTACCAGGGGTCAAGTATTACGCCAACGAGCGTCAAGCACCGTTGATTTCGACGACCAATGGTCCTGGATATATCTGCTTCGTGCAGTTCCTGGAAGCTTGCTGATGCTGCTACAACTGCTGCCGCTGCTTCTCGAAGGGCGTGCGTTTGCTGTAGGCTTGACGACGGCCAGCGTGCGATGTCTATCCCATGCTGTCGACAGATGTAGATGAAATCATCATTTCCCTTTCCGGTGTCTCACACGCCCACGCCTCGGCTATGATGTCTGAACGATGTCCGAATCCTCTTGCATGCACAAGATGACATTTTGGCAGACGACGCTCTTATGCTCAGCGGTACTCCTATTGATGAATGTGTAGTGTGACAGCAAAAGGCTATAAGGCCGGGAGATCATTGAGGGGAAGTTGACGCAAAAGGGAACGTGTAGTTGGGTGTATGTGTGTGGCTATGCAAAAGGCCGACTGAGTCCGTTTGGCCAGTCAACGTAATGGACTACTTCGATTAAAGCTGTCATTTTCTTTCAGCTTGTCTTAGAATTATACGATGACCCAAACACTGGCGTCGTTTCCGAATCGTGGTTATTTCACGAAGCTGGAAAACTACAAAAGATGAAGAGATGAGGCTGAACATGTGGGGGTCAGGTCATCTGAGGGAGGCAGAGATTCCTTTGGGGCTATTACATAAGCATGTACTGAC